>NC_053024.1:43212601-43363480 GCF_003073215.2 Triticum urartu
TGAAAGATGTTCCCTATGCTTCAGCCATAGGCTCTATCATGTGTGCAATGCTGTGTACCAGACCTGATGTGTGCCTTGCTATAAGTCCAGTAGGGAGGTACCAAAGTAATCCAGGAGTGGATCACTGGACAGCGGTCAAGAACATCCTGAAATACCTGACTAAGGGTATGTTTCTCGTTTATGGAGGTGACAAAGAGCTCATCGTAAACGGTTATGTTGATGCAAGCTTTGACACTGATCCGGATGATTCTAAATCGCAAACCGGATACGTGTTTACATTGAATGGTGGAGCTGTCAGTTGGTGCAGTTCTAAACAAAGCGTTGTGGCGGGATCTACATGTGAAGCGGAGTACATAGGTGCTTCGGAAGCAGCAAATGAAGGAGTCTGGAGGAAGGAGTTCATATCCGATCTTGGTGTCATACCTAGTGCATCGGGTCCAATGAAAATCTTTTGTGACAATACTGGTGCAATTGCCTTGGCGAAGGAATCCAGATTTCACAAGAGAACCAAACACATCAAGAGACGCTTCAATTCCATCCGGGATTTAGTCCAGGTGGGAGACATAGAAATTTGCAAGATACATACGGATCTGAATGTTGTAGACCCGTTGACTAAGCCTCTTCCACGAGCAAAACATGATCAGCACCAAGGCTCCATGGGTGTTAGAATCATTACTGTGTAATCTAGATTATTGACTCTAGTGCAAGTGGGAGACTGAAGGAAATATGCCCTAGAGGCAATAATAAAGTTATTATTTATTTCCTTATATCATGATAAATGTTTATTATTCATGCTAGAATTGTATTAACCGGAAACATAATACATGTGTGAATACATAGACAAACAGATTGTCACTAGTATGCCTATACTTGACTAGCCCGTTGATCAAAGATGGTTATGTTTCCTGACCATAGACATGAGTTGTCATTTGATTAAACGGGGTCACATCATTAGGAGAATGATGTGATTAACATGACCCATTCCGTTAGCTTAGCACCCGATCGTTTAGTATGTTGCTATTGCTTTCTTCATGACTTATACATGTTCCTATCACTATGAGATTATGCAACTCCCGTTTACCGGAGGAACACTTTGTGTGCTACCAAACGTCACAACGTAACTAGGTGATTATAAAGGTGCTCTACAGGTGTCTCCAAAGGTACTTGTTGGGTTGGCGTATTTCGAGATTAGGATTTGTCACTCCGATTGTCGGAGAGGTATCTCTGGGCCCTCTCAATAATGCACATCACTTAAGCCTTGCAAGCATTGCAACTAATGAGTTAGTTGAGGGATAATGTATTACAGAACGAGTAAAGAGACTTGCCAGTAACGAGATTGAACTAGGTATTGAGATACCGACGATTGAATCTCGGGCAAGTAACATACCGATGACAAAGGGAACAACGTATGTTGTTGTGTGGTTTTGACCGATAAAGATCTTCGTAGAATATGTGGGAGCTAATATGAGCATCCAGGTTCCGCTATTGGTTATTGACCGGAGACGTGTCTCGGTCATGTCTACATAGTTCTCGAACCCATAGGGTCCGCATGTTTAACGTTACGATGACAGTTATATTATGAGTTTATATGTTTTGATGTACTGAAGATTGTTCGGAGTCCCAGATGTGATAAAGGACATGACGAGGAGTCTCGAAATGGTCGAGACATGAAGATTGATATATTGGAAGCCTATGTTTGGATGTCGGAAGTGTTCCGGGTGAAATCGGGATTTTACCGGAGTACCGGGAGGTTACCGGAACCCCCCCCCCCCCCCGGGGGCTTAATGGGCCTACATGGGCCTTAGTGGAAATAGAGGGAAGCAAGGGGAGTGTGGGGCGCGCCCCCCCAAGGCCCAAACCGAATTGGTTTAGGGCAAGGGCGGGCGGCCCCCTCTTTCCTTCTTCCCCTCTCTCTTTCCTTCTCCCGAATCCTATTCCAACTAGGAAAGGGGGGAGTCATACTCCCGGTGGGAGTAGGACTCCTCCTGGAGCGCCCTCTCCCTGGCCGGCCGCACCCCCCCCCTTGCTCCTTTATATACGGGGGCAGGGGGCACCCCATAGACACAACAATTGATCGTTTGATCCTTTACCGTGTGCGGTGCCCCCCTCCACCATAGTCCACCTCGATATTACTGTAGCGGTGCTTAGGCGAAGCCCTGCGTCGGTAGAACATCAACATCGTCACCACGCCGTCGTGCTGACGAAACTCTCCCTCAACACTCGACTGGATCGGAGTTCGAGGGACGTCATCGGGCTGAACGTGTGCTGAACTCGGAGGTGCCGTACGTTCGGTACTTGATCGGTCGGATCGTGAAGACGTACGACTACATCAACCGCATTGTGCAAACGCTTCCGCTTTCGGTCTACGAGGGTACGTGGACGACACTCTCCCCTCTCGTTGCTATGCATCACCATGATCTTGCGTGTGCGTAGGAATTTTTTTGAAATTACTACATTCCCCAACAGATGGGACTGGAGATGAGTCAACTTTAGTTAGAAGGCGTCCTAATGATTCGGAGTTTTTAGATCTTGATGCAAAAATTGATAAAAGTGGGATTGGAGAGGTCAAAACTTTATATAGCAATGAACCCACTATCTTGGATTTCAAGGAATTTAATTATGATAATTGCTCTTTGATAGATTGTATTTCCTTGTTGCAATCCGTGATAAATTCTCCGCATGCTTATAGTCAAAATAAAGCTTTTACTAAACATATCGTTGATGCTTTGATGAAATCTTATGAAGAAAAACTTGAATTGCAAGTTTCTATCCCTAGAAAACTTTATGATGAGTGGGAACCTACTACTAAAATTAAAATTAAATATCATGAATGCTTTCCTTTGTGTGATTTGGGTGCTAGTGTTTCCATGATTCCAAAAACTTTGTGTGATTTGCTAGGTTTTTGTGAATTTGATGATTGCTCTTTAAACTTGCATCTTGCGGATTCCACCATTAATAAAACTATTCGAAGAATTAATGATGTTCTTATTTTTGCAAATAGGAATTATGTGCCCGTAGATTTCATTGTCCTTGATATAGATTGCAATCCTTCATGTCCTATTATTCTTGGTAGACCTTTCCTTAGAACGATTGCTGCAATTATTGATATGAAAAAAGGGAATATTAGATTCCAATTTCCGTTAAGGAAGGGCATGGAACACTTTCCTAGAAATAAAATAAAATTACCTTATGAATCTATTATGAGAGCCACTTATGGATTGCCTACCAAAGATGGCAATACCTAGATCTATCCTTGCTTTTATGCCTAGCTAGGGGCGTTAAACGATAGCGCTTGTTGGGAGGCAACCCAATTTTATTTGTGTTCCTTGATTTTTGATTCTGTTTAGTAACAAATAATTCATCTAGCCTCTGTTTAGATGTGGTTTTATGCTTTTAATTAATGTTTGTTCCAAGTATAACCTTTGGGAAGACTTGGGGAAAGTCTTTGTGATCTTGCTGTAAAAAACAGAAACTTTAGCGCTCACGAGAATTGCTGCCATTTTTTATTGAAGAGTTCTATTTAGTTAATTATTTTTTAAGATGATTCATAGATAAATTCCTCACGTCCAGAAATTTATTTTAGAATTTTTGGGGTTCCAGAAGTAGTCGAAACCTACATATTACTACAGACTGTTCTGTTTTTGACAGATTCTGTTTTTCTTGTGTTGTTTGCTTATTTTGATGAATCTATGGCTAGTAATAGAGTTTATGAACCATAGAGAAGTTGGAATACAGTAGGTTTAATACCAATATAAATAAAGAATGAGTTCATTACAGTACCTTGAAGTGGTTGTTTGTTTTCTTTTACTAACGGAGCTCATGAGATTTTCTATTTGAGTTTTGTGTTGTGAAGTTTTCAAGTTTTGGGTAAGGATTTGATGGATTATGGAACAAGGAGTGGCAAGAGACTAAGATTGGGGATGCCCAAGGCACCCCAAGATAAAATCCAAGGACAACCAAAAGCCTAAGCTTGGGGATGCCCTGGAAGGCATCCCCTCTTTTGTCTTCGTCCATCAGTAACTTTATTTGGAGCTATATTTTTATTCACCACATGATATGTGTTTTGCTTGGAGCGTCTTGTATGATTTGAGTCTTTGATTTTTAGTTTACCACAATCATCCTTACTGTACACACCTCTTGGGAGAGACACACATAAATTGGAATTTCTTAGCATACTCTATGTGCTTCACTTATATTTTTTGAGCTAGATAATTTTGCTCTAGTGCTTCACTTATATCTTTTTAGAGCACGGTGATGGTTCTATTTTATAGAAATAATTGATCTCTCATGCTTCACTTATATTATTTTGAGAGTCCTTTAGAACAGCATGGTAATTTGCTTTGGGTATGAATTTAGTCCTAATATAATAGGCATCCAAGATCGGTATAATAAAAACTATCATACAAAAAGTGCATTGGATATTATGAGAAGTTTGATACTTGATAATTGTTTTGAGAGATGAACATGGTGATATTAGAGTCATGCTAGTTGAGTAGTTGTGGATTTGAAAAATAATTGTGTTAAAGTTTGTGATTCCCATAGCATGCACGTATGGTGAACCGTTATGTGATGAAGTCGGAGCATGATTCTTTTTTGTTGTCTTCCTTATGAGTGGTGGTCGGGGACGAGCGATGGTCTTTTCCTACCGATTTATCCCCCTAGGAGCATGCGCGTAGTACTTTGTTTCGATAACTAATAGGTTTTCACAATAAGTATGTGAGTTCTTTATGACTAGTGTTGAGTCCATGGATTATACGCACTCTTACCCTTCCACCATTGCTAGCCTCAAATACCGCACACCTTTCGCCGGTATCACACCCACCATATACCTTCCTCAAAACAGCCACCATACCTACCTATTATGGCATTTCCATAGCCATTCCGAGATATATTGCCATGCAACTTTCCACCGTTCCGTTATTACGACACGCTTCATCATTTTCATATTGCTTTGCATGATCATGTAGTTGACATCGTATTTGTGGCAAAGCCACCGTTCATAATTATTTCATACATGTCACTCTTGATTCATTGCGTACCCCGGTACTCCGCAGGAGGCATTCACATAGAGTCATATTTTGTTCTAAGTATTGAGTTGTAATTCTTGAGTTGTAAGTAAATAAAGTGTGATGATCAACATTATTAGAGCATTGTCCCAAGTGAGGAAAGGATGATGGAGACTATGATTCCCCCACAAGTTGTGATGAGACTCCAGACAAAAAAAAGAGGCCATAAAAAAAGAGAAAAGGCCCAAATAAAAAATGAGAGAAAAGGAGAGAAGGGACAATGTTACTATCCTTTTGCCAGACTTGTGCTTCAAAGTAGCACCAAGATCTTCATGATAGAGAGTCTCCTATGTTATCACCTTCATATACTAGTGGGAATTTCACATTATAGAACTTGACTTGTATATTCCACTGATGGGCTTCCTCAAAATGCCCTAATTCTTCATGAGCAAGCAAGTTGGATGCACACCCACTTCGTTTCTTTTATTGAGCTTTCATACACTTATAGCTCTAGTGCATCCGTTGCATGGAAATCCCTACTCACTCACATTGATATCTATTAATGGGAATCTCCATAGCCCGTTGATACGCCTAATTGATGTGAGACTATCTTCTCCTTTTTTGTCTTCTCCACAACCACCATTCTATTCCACCTATAGTGCTATATCCATGGCTCACGCTCATATATTGCGTGAAGATTGAAAAAGTTTGAGAACATCAAAAGTATGAAACAATTGCTTGGCTTGTCATCGGGGTTGTGCATGATTTAAATATTTTGTGTGGTGAAGATAGAGCATAGCCAGACTATATGATTTTGTAGGGATAACTTTCTTTGGCCATGTCATTTTGAGAAGACATGATTGCTTAGTTAGTATGCTTGAAGTATTACTATATTTATGTCAATATTAAACTTTTATCTTGAATCTTTTGGATATGAATATCCATGCCACAATAAAGAGATTTACATTGAGAATATGCTAGGAAGCATTCCACATCAAAAATTCTGTTTTTATCATTTACCTAGTCGAAGACGAGCAGGAATTAAGCTTGGGGATGCTGATACGTCTCCAACGTATATATAATTTTTGATTGTTCCATGCAATTATATATTCTGTTTTGGATGTTAATGGGCTTTATTTTACACTTTTATATTACTTTTGGGACTAACCTATTAACTCAAGCCCTAGTGCAAATTGCTGTTTTTTTGCCTATTTCAGTGTTTCGCAGAAAAGGAATATCAAATGGAATCCAAACGGAATGAAACCTTCGGGAGAGTTATTTTTGGAACAAACATGATCCAGGGGACCTAGAGTGGACGTCAAGAAACAATCGAGGAGGCCACGAGGCAGGGGGCACGCCTACCCTCCCTGGGCGCGCCCTCCACCCTCGTGGGCCCCTCATTGCTCCACTGACCTACTTCTTCCTCCTATATATATTCATATACCCCGAAAACATCCAGGAGCACCACGAAACCCTATTTCCACCGCCGCAACCTTCTGTACCCAAGAGATCCCATCTTGGGGCATTTTCCGGAGCTCCACCGGAGGGGGCATCGATCACGGAGGGCCTCTACATCAACTCCATGGCCTCTCCGGTGATGTGTGAGTAGTTTACTTCAGACCTTTGGGTCCATAGCTAGTAGCTAGATGGCTTCTTCTCTCTTTTTGGATCTCAATACAATGTTCTCATCGGTCTTCTTGGAGATCTATTCAATGTAACTCTTTTTACGGTGTGTTTGTCGAGATCCGATGAATTGTGGGTTTATGATCAAGTCTATCTATGAACAATATTTGAATCTTCTCTGAATTCTTTTATGCATGATTGGTTATCTTTGCAAGTCTCTTCGAATTATCAGTTTGGTTTGGCCTACTAGATTGATCTTTCTTGCAATGGGAGAAGTGCTTAGCTTTGGGTTCAATCTTGCGTTGTCCTTTCCCAGTGACAGCAGGGGCAGCAAGGCACGTATTGTATTGTTGCCATCGAGGATAAAAAGATGGGGTTTATATCATATTGCTTGGGTTTATCCCTCTACATCATGTCATCTTACCTAATGCGTTACTTTGTTCTTATGAACTTGATACTCTAGATGCATGCTGGATAGCGGTTGATGTGTGGAGTAATAGTAGTAGATGCAGGAAGGAGTCGGTCTACTTGTCACGGACGTGATGCCTATATTCATGATCATGCCTAGATATTCTCATAACTATGCTCAATTCTATCAATTGCTCGACAGTAATTCGTTCACCCACCGTAATACTTATGCTATCTTGAGAGAAGCCACTAGTGAAACCTATGGTCCCCGGGTCTATTCTCCATCATATAAGTTTCCAATCTATTTTACTTTGCAATTTTTACTTTCAATCTATATCATAAAAATACCAAAAATATTTATCTTATCATTATCATATCAATCAGATCTCACTCTCGTAAGTGACCGTGAAGGGATCGACAACCCCTTTATTGCGTTGGTTGCGAGGTTCTTATTTGTTTGTGTAGGTATGAGGGACTTGTGTGTGGCCTCCTACTGGATTGATACCTTGGTTCTAAAAAACTGAGGGAAATACTTATGCTACTTTGCTGCATCACCCTTTCCTCTTCAAGGGAAAACCAACGCGGTGCTCAAGAGGTAGCAGTCATGTCTACATAGTTCTCGAACCCGTAGGGTCCGCACACTTAACGTTCGTTGATGATATAGCATTATATGAGTTATGTATGTTGGTGACCGAATGTTGTTCGGAGTCCCGGATGAGATCACGGACATGACGAGGAACTCCGGAATGGTCCGGATATAAAGATTGATATATGGGATAATAGTGTTTGGTCTCCGGAAGGGTTCGGGAATTCACCAGGGGTTCCGGATGTTTCCTGAAATGTTTGGGTACGAGAACACTTTATTTGGGCCAAAGGGGAAAGCCCACAAGTTTTTTGCAAAGCGCAAAAGGAAGTTTTGCGGAGTTCAGGGGCCAGACGCCAGGGTCCCTGGCATCTGGGTCCAGACGCCGGGAACCCTGGCGTCTGGTCCTGGAGTCCGAGAAGGACTCTTGCCTTTCGGGTGAAACCGACTTTGTGTAGGCTTTTACTCCAAATTTCGACCCCAAGGCTTAACATATAAATAGAGGGGTAGGGCTAGCACCCAAGACACATCAAGAAACACAAAGCCGTGTGCCGGCAACCCCGTCCCCTCGAGTTTATCCTCCGTCATAGTTTTCGTAGTGCTGAGGCGAAGCCCTGCGGAGATTGTTCTTCACCAACACCGTCACCATGCCGTCGTGCTGCCGGAACTCATCTACTACTTCGCCCCTCTTACTGGATCAAGAAGGCGAGGACGTCATCGAGCTGAACGTGTGCTGAACGCGAGGTGTCGTACATTCGGTGCTTGATCGGGACGGATCGTGAAGGTGTACGACTACATCAACCGCGTTGATAAACTCTTCCGCTTTCGGTCTACGAGGGTACGTAGACACACTCCCCCCTCTTGTTGCTATGCATCTCCTAGATAGATCTTGCGTGATCGTAGGATTTTTTGAAATACTGCGTTTCCCAACACACTCGACGATCGTTTAATCGATTCCTTGAAATTGAGAACATGTTCTTCTGCATGCTCCGCGTGTACAAGAATCGCCTGCATCATCACCTTTTCATTCATGTAATCCTCCTCATCAAGCGACTCCGTAGTAGTCATACAAGTACTCCATTCTGAATCCATTGCTTTAATGAAGGGAGAAAAATTGTCAAAATTTAGCACGGGCATTTCACCAAACACTTGAGGGGCGTAGTAAGCCCACAGACGGCATCCGTAGTAGCGGATGGTACCTGCACGACGGACGTGTGAGAGGTGGAATGGCGGTGTAGGATAGGGAGGAAGTGGATGCATTGCAAGGGGGAAAGGATGGATACACGACTCTGAGTGTGGTTTTGAATGGACCTGGGGTGTCACTGTCATACGTGGCAGAGGCCCAAACACCCACAAAGCCCCTATTTACTTTTGGTTTGGGAAAAACGAACGCGCGGACGTGTCCATAGACCGATGCGTGACATTGTTGGATGCTTGCATCGTTCCGACAGCTCAGTCCGGATGTTTGCGGGCGGTACATGCCCTCAACTTTGGAGCTAATATATATCATCTTTATCCTTGTTGAGACACGTGGTGACCTGAGGTTACATACGATCTCCATACAGTACAACAACTAGGCTCCGATGGAATCGTCGTGACGGACACACCCTTCACTTTTCTCTCGTCCTCCGCAAAGGCCTCGACCTCCGCTACTAGGTTACATACGATGACTTTGACTTTCCCCTCCAGGAGAGAAGTGTCCCCGACGGAATCGCTCTGCCGAAGAGTAAAAGTGCTCCTGCCCAAGTCCCGCCTCGAGACGGCGGCACTCTGTTCTGAAAGTCCTCTCCTTATTTTTTTTCTAGGGCAAATGGGCTTATATACTAGAAGATGGGTACCGAAGGCTGACCACGGGCCCACAAGCCACCAGGGCGCGGGGCACCTGGGTGGCCCCCCTATGGTACTTTTTTGGTTCAATATTTTTTATTTATTCCAAAATAAATCTTCGTAAAATTCCAGCTCATTTGGAGATGTGCAGAATAGGTATCTCTGACATAACTTTTTCACATCCAGAATTCTAGCTGCCGGCAATCTCCCTCTTCATGTAAATCTTGCATATTAAGAGAGAAAAGACATTAGAATTGCTTCACAAAGTGTTGTATTGATTAAAAACACTATAAATAACGGTATGAAATCATGATGCAAAATGGACGTATCAACCTTCTCACCCGAGCTCGGCACAACCCCATTGCTGATATGCAGCTTTGCAGACCTCCAAAGTGGCTCGCCAAAGGCAAAACCATTACCGTTGAATGAATCAAACCGGGGCAACACTCCAGACAGGCCATCGAACTTTAGATCTGGCACCCGTGCACGACTAAGTTGTCAGAGGAGGAAACCATATCTGTCAACGACGAACCATGAACCCAACACACGATTCACCATCTTCCAGATGTCGTCGATGCAGACCACAATCTGCATCCGCTTCTGGACACCTCCCAAGCTCCGCGCCGGCTATGGAGCAAACGCCGCCGCAACGACAGAGCCCGAGGACACAGGTCCACCACGAGGATGCCGCCGCCACGCCATCCTTACTTGAACAGACTGATTTTCAAATTCATCCACAATCATATGACCGATCACCTCGTCGAGAAATGATCTAAAGAATCTTTATTCAACGACGTCATCATCACCGCCGAAACCAAGACGATTAACAACTTAGAGCATCTCCAGCCGGCCCCCCGACAGCCCCCCAGGAGCACTTTTTTAGCGCTGGTTGTAAAAAAACGTCCCAACCATGCACCCAGGACCGCGTTTTTCGCCGGATTTAGCGAATGTTACGGCCGGCGCGCCCACCCCACACCCAGCTCCCTGCGGGGCAGCTGGGAACGCCGGCGCTCGCCTTTTGCATGCGCAGGCCCACCTGTAGCCCCTCTCTCTCCCCTCTCTCCTCTCCTTTCTCTCTTCCTTTCACCGCCCCGCATCTCCCCTCGCCGGCCTTGCTCCTCTCCTCGCCGGCCTCCGCCCCGCATCTCCCCGCTCGCCGCCTTGCTCCTCTCCTCGCCGCTCCCTGCCTGCTCGCCGTCGTGCTGCGTCCGGCTCCACCCGACCAGAGACAGAGGAGCAGAGGGGAGAGGCGAAGCCGGCGACGGGCCGACTGGCTCTTGCCGTCTCCGGCCGAGCCGAGCACACCGGCGGCCGCGGAGGGGCCCGCCGCACCCGTTCCCGGCCAGAGGGAGGCGCGGGAAGGCGCGGGGACGCGGCAACGGGCGACGCCAGAGGAGAAACAGAGGCGGGCGGGCGACGGTGGTCTTCGACGGTGCGGGCAACTCTGACGGGCTCTGGCTGATATAAGGACACCGACGGGACCGCGGCGACGAGGCGCACCCGTTCAGAGGCCAAGGGGCAGTGGGGAGGGATGGAACGGAGGGGAGGCCGCGGCGACAGGAGGTTACAGAGGCGGCGACGGTGGTGATGGTTTTCGATGGAACAGCCAGCTCCGGCGAGGGCAAGTGGGTGGGGAGAGCTGCGGGAGTGAGGGGGAGCTCGTGGACGGGTTGGGAGGAGGGGCGAGGGGCTAGGCACGTCGGGGTGAACCGAACTCCGGCGATGGCCACGGTGGTCCAGGAAGAAACGACGACCTGAAGAGCACAACGGCTGAAATTTTTTTGCACCCAAAGACTAAATTAGCGTCGGGGCCTTTCCAGAAGACCGAAAAAACGCCTTGTGAAGGACACAACGGCTGAAGATGTTCTTAAAAACCTAGACCATGAAAGAGTAAAAATGATTCACACGTGTGGATTCGGCGATCCTCTTCACCGGCAACGACCGACCTCGGTCGGCGGATGGAAGCCGCCGAAGGACGGCGACGGAAGGAGACGCCCAGTCGGCTGCCGCGAAAGCACCCACTCTTTCTTCCTGAGAAAGAAAGAGTCTGGTACGGTGCGAATAATTCATCTTTGTCCTTGTTGAGACACGTGGTGACCTGAGGTTACATACGAGTTCCATACAGTACAGCTACAAGGCTCCGACGAAATCGTCGCGACAGACACACACACCCTTCACTTTTCTCTCCTCCTCCGCAAAGGCCTCGACCTCCGCCGGAAATGCTCTGCCTCTCGCCGCGCGCGCCGTGCCTCCCCGGTCCACACGCAAAGGCCTCGCCTTCCGCCGGCACCGGAGGAGGCGGCAATGCTCACCGCCTGACGCTGCGCGCGGCGCCGCGGCGGTGGCGGCTCGTGAGGCCCCGCAGCTGCTCGGCCGCCGCGCCCGTGCCGGTGCCGGCGCCGCGGACGACCGCGGAGCGGTGGGGGTCGCTGCGGGAGATGCGGCGGGTGTGGTGGGTGTGCGGGGCCGGGTACTGGGTGCAGGGGTTCCGGTGCTTCCCGTGGCTGGCGCTCAACTTCCACCTCACCCGCGGGCTCGGGCTCAGCCCCGTCGCGCTGCAGCTGGTGCAGAACGCCGGCAGCCTCCCGCTCGTCGCCAAGCCGCTCTTCGGCGTCCTCTCCGACGCCGTCTACATCGGCCGCGAGCACCGCCTCCCCTACATCTCCATCGGAGGTGCTTAACTTCATCCGCCCCTTTTTCCCCTTCCCCTTCCGCTTTACCACGATTGCGACCCCTTCTTCTTCCTCATTTGTTGGACATCGTTGTGTCCGTTCATTTTTTCCGATTCTTTCAAAATTCAACCGAAACATACGTGATAGTTCAGGTCATCTCGGCTTAAAATTCTCATCTCAGAAGTACTGCGCCGAATGAATATACTACTCCCTTACAAAAGTTTCAGGTATCTGTCTGAAATTGGAAATTCCTATGAGTACAAGGGTTCAGCAGCTGCAGATATGTTGTCCAATTTGACAAGAGCTGTGAAAACTAGGGAGGAGCTCCTGAGCTCAGTGATAGTGACAACGTTTAATTTCACGTATTCAAACCGCATATTCTTGTGAGTACCAATTTCACTGTGTGATAGGGATTGCCATTTGTCTCAAAAGATTGCTGTTTCTCTCTGTATTCTATTTCTGACCAACAGATTGGTCGAACTAATCCCTTGATAGCTGGGGGTCAGCTGTTGTAGACTTGTAGTTTAAGCAACTTCTACTGGAGCAGTCGGCACTTGTTCTAGAGAGAGAGAATTGTTTGGAAAGCAACATGGGTATATACTAGCGTAGTCGGCACTTGTTCATTCTAGAGGAAGAGTTGTCTGCATCATGGGTATCTACAGTAGTCGGCACCTGCCGGAGAGAAAGATACGTTTCGGAAACACACCGCACCTTCCTGCCCAGTGTGTGTGTACGCCACTCTTATTGCTGGTCACACATTTTGAGCTTCTCCAAGTTGGTAAATCCCGGAGATTACTTGCTCCTATTCTGGTGGCTCCGGATACTTGCATGTTTTACTCTGAATGATTGGTGGTCACACAATCTGAGCCTTGCCAAGAGAGTTCTCCAGAGGGCGCCCCGTGCCCTCTGTGGTGCTTGCGAGAGGTTGCTAGAGGCTGTTTTGTGGTCCACTAATCTCTGAAAGCTGCCTCTGAGATTCCCCACCCCCCATGCTACGCCTTACGGTGATTGGGACAGGTTCTTTGTGATGTTTGTCCTAGTTTAGGAGGATGATCCAAACGAAATGATGCCGATTTGTTTGTTTGTGTGTTTGTTACCTGCTGGTTTCCTGTTTCCTGTTCGTGACTATGTAAGAACACTTTGGTCCTATAACTTTTACTGTCGAGATATAAACACTGCTGCTGGTAAATTGCTGACAAAGTGAATAACAATCATATTTCCTAGTTCAGTGGTTATCTTTCTATGCAAACAATCTGTATTCTGAAAATTAAATGTTAAGTGCAGATGATCATTTTTAGGAAACGAAGCCTTAAAATCGAATGAATTGTTCAGTTGGTCTGTGCTAATGTTGGCTACTGTTGTGAACTTTCAGCATTACTTCAGCTTACTGCTTGGGGAACACTGGCGATCATGCCAGTTACGGGCGACACATTTCCAACTCACATGATATGCATTCTGATTGGAAATCTTGGAGCATCCGTGACGGAAGTTGTAAGCGATGCTGTTGTCACGGAGTTCAGCAGAACACAGAGGACCGGCGTACTACAGTCTTATGCATTCATAGGCCTGGCAGCTGGAGCCCTCCTAGGAAACTTGTCGGGCGGATACGTTCTGTTGAGAACGCAGGAACCAAAGATCATGTTCACAGCGTTCTCTGTCCTCCTTGGCCTCCAACTGGCACTCTCCATAGGCACAAAGGAAACACTGCCAAGCTCCCATGGAAGCTCCAGAAGCCTTCTTGTCAAGAGCTCATTGTCGGCCAATCTTCGAAAGCAATTCTCAAACCTGATGACAGCGGTCCGCGAGGAAAGGATATTCTACCCGCTTGCATGGATCATGACCTCGTTTGCTGTCGTGCCTGTTCTCTCTGGAACCATGTTCTGCTTCCAAACACAGCATCTGAAGCTCGACTCATCGATCATCGGCCTTTCAAAGGTCATGGGGCAGGTCATGGTCGTCTCCCTGACCGTCCTCTACAACCGCCATCTCAAAAGGATCCCCTTGAGGCGACTCGTGGGCGGAGTTCAGATAATGTATGCTTTCGCGGTGCTGTCGGAGCTGATCCTGGTGAAGCAAGTGAACCTTATGCTGGGGATACCAAATGAGGTGTATGTGCTTTGTTTCTCGGCTCTCGCCGAAGCGATCGCGCAGTTCAAGGTCCTGCCGTTCTCGATCTTGCTGTCGAGCCTCTGCCCCCCTGGCTGCGAAGGTTCGCTCTTTGCCTTCTTCACCTCTGGATTGGTCTTTTCGGCGATTCTGAGTGGTGTGTTTGGGGTTGGACTGTCTGCCCTGATTGGGCTGTCCTCTGGGGGCTACTCGAGCTTGCCTCTGGGTATTCTGCTGCAAAGTTTGGCCGCGTTGTTGCCTTTGGCGTGGCTGTCTTTTGTGCCTGAAAACTGGACTGCCGATGGGAAGATTGTAAAGCAAAGATGACGAGCATATTGACATCGGAAGTAGATCTTGTTAGGTACTGAATGACGTTGTACAGGAATTTCTTCTAGCCCAAGCAACTCAATGGGATTACATGTATAGGTATCCAAATGTGTTCTTTATTGACCTTCAGTGTACACAAAACACACACACAGATTCCAAAATAGGAAAATGCATCCAACTGCAAGGTGTAGGTACACCTAGGTCAGTATATACTTTCATTGGGTAGTGCACATGCTACTCACGCCGTCCCAAAATAAGTGTCGTTGGTTTAGTTAAAAATTTAGTACAAAGTTGTACTAAATCAACGACACTTATTTTGGGACGGTGAGAGTACTTTATAACTTTGAGTATGTTCATACACTATTTTATTTCTAGGATAGTGAGGTCCATGATTTTTTTTTTACAACCAAGCCCATAGTTTTTAGTGGGTTTTTGAAAGATCTTCATATTTGAACAAGTCTGCCAAAAATGTGGTACACACTAGGTAACATCCTAGCTCAATAACAATGATAGACTACTCATATTAACAAGATGCACCTTCTTTTTTGTAAGTCGATCTTCAAAGAACTCCAAAGTTAAGTATGCTTGGCTTAAATTGTGTGATAATGGTGTCGGAGCAGTGTTGATTTGGTTATGTTTATATGTGAAACGTGTGAAGTGTGCTGCATTTTGGGTGATAAGGCCATCATATTTGAAAGCGGTGTGCAGAACAATAGCCAAACAACTGTGATTTACATCTACTTACTCCTGAAACACAAACGCATGCAACCAAACAGCGGTCCTTAATATGTCCTCGTGTAATGTATGCTACCAAATGATGTGCACAACATGATTTTTAGCCTGCATCATCTCAACCAGACCCAGTCGAGTCACATATGCAAGGGGCGAAAAAACAATGCAGGTAACTAAACCGGCTGACGTTGAGTGGCAAATTAAGTCATTGACTGACTTAGCCTCTCATACACCATGCAATCTCCATCCGAGGACAACGGGACCCCTCAAAAGAAGTGAAAATTATAAAATTGAAAAGAAGTCTGTGGAACAAAAAGATATATGAAATGAAAAGCGAAACTTGTGTGTGATACCAACTGGTATTTGTGCAATAAAAGCCGAATTCTATTAAATTAGAGAAATAAAAGGTGAAATTTTTGTGTGGTAGCACTTCACATTTCATTGCTCATATTTCAGAAAATTCACTTTTATTACTCCCTCCGTTCCTAAATACAAGACGTTTTGACGGTTCCTAAATATATGAAATTTGAACCGCCAAAACGTGTTGTATTTTGAAACGGAGGGAGTACTTTATAACTTCACTCACGATTATTTTTTGGGAAAGAAACTTTCATTAATCAAGCCAAGTGATTGCAAATCAGAGAATGTAAGGCGGGATGCAGTTTGCTGTAGCGAGCGAACCACTAGAATGCAATGCAAGACAAGAATTCTCAAAAAAAAATGCAATGCAAGAGGCACAACAGTCGTTGGATGAAGATTGCACGGTGGATAAAGAAAAGGCCATGACTTTTTTTTCAAAACTATCATGTTTTTTGTAGCAATTTCGGAAACTATAGCGTAGAATAAAAAAAACGCAAAACTGTGACCCTGTCGGCCAGGAGTGGGCCAAAAAGGCAGTTTTCGGCCAGGCCATGGCCGAAGTAGGCTTTTCGGCCGCGTTTGGGCCGAAGACCAGCGTACCTGGGCCGAAAAGTCGATGTTGGCGGGGGCCAGGCCGAAAATAGTAGCTTCGGCTACTGGGCGGCCGAAGTGGGCCGTTTTCAGCCAACCGGCGACCGAAGCTGGCCTTTTCGGCCAGGCTTCGACCGAAGCCGTTTTCGGCCAGATAACGACCGAAAAGGTGCGGATAAGCACCGTTTGCCCCCTGCGTTGTTCGCCTCTGTTCTTCGTTTCCCTTTCTCTCTCTCAGTTCTTCTCTGTACCTCGCCCCCCCGCGCCGATCTCCTCCATTTGCCACACATTTGCAAATCCAACCCACAGAATCGGTAGATCATAGCAATCCCCACCAGCCTACGGTGTTATTTTTTGCTATGGGATAGTTTTTGATGTGTTTGGGGAGGAGCAGCCATGGTGGGGAGGAGGAGCCATGGTGGAGAGGAGGACGGGTAGTAGGTGGTGGTGACTAGTAGGAGCAGCTGCAGAGGAGGAGGTGGTGAGGAGGAGGAGCAGGTTGGGGGCTGACCGGAGTTGAACCTCCGGTCGTCGGGGGCGGCGTTGTCGTTCTCCGGTGGTGCAAGTACTTCGCGAGGTGGCCGGTGCCGCTGAGTCAAAGAGAGAAGCAAGAAGCGGACACACACTTCGAAGGTATAATCACGTCGTCATAAATTTTATCTAAATTGTATAGTTTAGTTAGTGTATATAAGTCATATTGTGAATTTTAGTGTTAATATATTTTTGGAGGCATTTTAGCGCATAGTTCGTGTAACGGATAATATTAGTGTTCGTTGTGAATTTCAGTGTTAATATATTTTTGGAGGCATTTTAGCGCATAGTTCGTGTAGCGGATAATATTAGTGTTCGTTGTGAATTTCAGTGTTAATATATTTTTGGAGGCATTTCAGCGCATAGTTCGTGTAGCGGATAATATTAGTGTATATTGTGAATTTTAGTGTTAATATATTTTTGGAGGCATTTTAGCGCATAGTTCGTTGTGATTAATGAGAAGATGGCAATGTCTGACAGGTGAAAATGTCTGAATCAGTAAATCTGACTGTTTACTACGGTGCTGGTAATGTTCGATATAATGAGTTGGGGGTTGATCTTAGCGAGTTTAAAAATGGCGTCATGACACTAGCTGACCCGGACAGACTGGACATTAGACAGTTGAAGTACTGGTTGACAACTAGTTTCGGTCTGGATCCTGAAGTATGTTCCGTCAGTATTCATGCATTGTGGACCAAATCCTGTAAAAATGTCAAGTGGGAGTTGATGCCGGTAGATAGGAGCCAGCATTGGTTGTCCCTGTTAAGACGCTGCCGAGACCGAAGAATCCACCCATATGCACTTGTGCAACCTGTGCCGAAGGAGGAGAATACCGTACAACTCCACAGGGGGTATGAACCCGGCCAAGGCAGTGAAGTGGCTAACGAGATTGTTTTATCCGGGTCACAGCCACAAGATGTGGATGCTAGCCAACCCGAGAAAGAGTCAGACTACGTGCCACACAATGTTTGTGGTCCTGATACTGGGCAGAGTAGCCAGTCGATAATATTAGCTGGTTCTGGTTTTGCTGATGGGGATGAGGAAGGGGATGAAATACAGAGGGTGATGGAGGAAGAGGACAAGGATGGATTGGTGGAGGAACTGGATTCTGAAAATTCTGAGGATGAAGTTGAGGTACCGATTCCTTCTGCATGGGAGCAGGACATATCCACCGGCCTTACGATGAACGATGGCCATGAGACTCCATGGCAGTATAATCTGAACCAAGTACAAATAGGGGCTATGTTTGATACAAAGAAAAAATTGAAGTATGCGGTGATAAAGTGGGCTATGTCTACGCAGAGGGTTTTCAAGACACACATATCAAGTCCAACAAACTATACCGTGAAATGTGTTGTAACAGGTTGTCCTGGGAAGGTGCACGGGCACGTGCCGAAGTATGACATCCACTGGGTTGTCACCATTGTCGTCCCACATAATTGTGTGAGGACGAACCTGCTGGTCAAGCATCCGAACCTGACTTCAAGTCTCATTGCACAACTCATGTATACTGAGATAGTAGAGAAGAAAGATATGGAAGCAAAACACATCCAGACAACAATGAAGGTCAGATGGAATTATGTCATTCCTTATGGGAAGGCTTGGAGGGCTAAGCAGAAGGCTATGAAGGAAAGGTTTGGGACGTTCTTCGACTCATATGATAATGTTGTCCGTCTCCTGGGCATACTGAAAGAGAGGAATCCGGGCACTTATGTGAACGTACAACACATGAGGTTGCTGAGTATACCAGATTTCAAGGTGTTGAAACGAGTGTTCTTCTCTTTTGCTATGTGCATCGAAGCTTTCCGGCATTGTCCTCCTGTTATGTTTATGGATGGTACATTCCTGACCGGTCAGTATAGAGGGCAAATCCTGACTGCTATTGGTGTGGACGGGAACAATCAAATCATCCCACTTGCCATGGCATTTGTGGAGGGTGAGAACTTTCTCAGCTGGGTATGGTTCTTCCGCCAAGTGAAAATTGCCATCGTGAAGGACCGACCAAACGTGTGTGTCATTCATGACAGGCATGCTGGTATATTGAAGGCCGTGAAGACACTTCGTAATCCAGCAGATGACGAACCAACACCTTGGAGGGACTTGCAGAGCCGGTGGTGCATGCGCCATCTTGGGGCTAATTTTTTCTCACAGTTCAAGAACAAGCGGTTGATGAACTTGTTCAAAAAATTATGTAAGCAGAGCTAGCAGCGGAAATACGAATTTATTTGGTCAAAACTAGATGAGTTTACTAAGAAGCAGGTCCGTGCGAGGAAGAAAATGGAAGAAGATCAGGTTAAATTAGCAGCACTCATCGCGGAGCTAGAGGAGTCAGTAGGTCTTTGTGACTTGCCAGCAATTGACCCTCCTAATACTAAGAGAAAGAAGGGAATGGCAATAAAGAATTTTTCTGAGTGGATAGAGAAAGAGCCTCCAATGATTTGGTCTTTGCTGCATGACACACATGGAGCTAGGTATGGCCACATGACAACCAATCTTGCAGAGGTGTATAACTTTATGCTGAGAGGGAATAGAGCATTGCCACTCACAGCTATTGTGGAGGCTGTATTCCATGGCACTTTGAGATATTTCAGAGAAAGGCACGAGTTAGCAAAGAAGCATATTGAAGATAATCATAACACACCTTATTGTAGCCATGTCATGGAATACATGGCAAAGAAGATAGAGAAAGCAAAGAAGCACACTGTCAGACTCATAGGGAATCAAGAAAGGATGTATGAGGTTCAGCTTCCTACTGATGGTTTTGGTTCTGGAAATGAGGTGAAGACACACGAGGTAAAAATTGGAACGGAATTTTATCCAACGTGTGAGTGTACATGCAACAAACCGAAGTTGTTGCACCTACCTTGCTCTCATGTGTTGGCTGCCTGTGGCCAGATTGAGTTGGATGCTATATCCTTCGTGTCCCCATACTATTTAAAAGAGGCAGTGCTCAACACCTGGACAGGCGAGATGACAGGGTTTAGAGTCGTCGGCAATTTCAACAAGGTAAACGACGATGAGAGAGTATACATCCCGCATCCAGACCTTCGGCGAACAAGTAGGGGCAGACGAAAGGCCCGTCGCATCCGGAGCGATATGGACCAGTCTGAAGCTGGTGGAGCAACCAGACAATGTTTGTTATGCGCGGCTTATGGGCATAGGATGAAATATTGTCCCGACCTGAACAAAGATGGTGCTTCCGCATCGACGAGTGCTTCCACATCGACGGCTGCGACAACAGGAGCAAGAGGCGGACGTGGTCGTGGCAGTCGAGGCCGAAGGGGCGGACGAGGAAGAAATAACTCACAAGCTATATAATGTGTCATAGTGGGTTTTAATATGTAATATGTCAGGACCATGTTTTAATTTGTAATATGTCAGGACTATGTTTTAATTTGTAATATGTCAGGACTATGTTTTAATATGTAATATGTCAGGACTATGTTTTAATTCGCAATATGTCAGGACTATGTTATAATTTGTAATATGTCGTACTATGTTTTATTTGCACCTGAGATTTATTGTTTGAATTGCAGATATGTCTTCGTATCCGTTGCTTAATGGTAACATCGATAGAAAGCACCGAGGCGCCCTTATGGAAGCGGGCAACAACTTAGATGTGTTGGTCAGTCGTACCCCAAAGACTAACTGGCTGATACACGATTCACGGGTTGATAGGTATGTGTGCATATAATGGAGTCCATATAATGACTTACTATGTTTGACATACTTTTCATAACCGCTAACAATCTCTTTATTTTGTAGGTTAAGTTGGGCTGGACTTCTACCCTTGGCACGGCTGGTTGAGGGTACATTGGATGAGTGGATTGATGGTCCGGACTTAGATGAGGCAGGTGAACCATTGCAGTTACACAAGAGGCAAGTGAAACATTTCTCTTACGACAAGTCACTTCTTACCTGCTTAGTAGATAGATGGAGACCAGAGACACATACGTTTCACTTTTCCTAGGAAGAGATGGCGCCTACTTTACAGGATGTGTCTTACTTGTTGGGATTACCTCTGGCCGGTGCTGCCATAGGTCCCTTAGAGGCAGAATCTGGGTGGCAAGCAGCGATGCAGACCCGTTTTTTGGCTGCGGTCCCGACTGCTAGGGCCATAGACAACGATCCTCATGGACCTCTTTTTAGATGGTTGAGCCAGTTTCAGGTAACCATCACGGCCACTTAAACAAATGTTGTTTTTTAGTTGTCTGATGTTCATACAATTATTACATTTCTATGTAGATTGTCTCGTTAGGACATCCCGACGTTCAGTTGTCGGAGGCACAGATTGACCGGTCCCTAGAGGCATATATTCTTTGGCTGTTCGGCAAGACAATGTTTACGGAGAACCACGTGACCACTGTCGATGCACGACTCATCGGTATTGCACGAGAGATAGCTGACGCACGTTGCCCTGCAGATATTCTACAGAGGAGTTTTGGTTCTGCCGTGTTAGCGGCTATGTATAGAGGCCTGTGCAAAGCTTGCTTGTTGAAGTCTAGAAAATCTAGTCTTGTTGGATGTCCATTATTGTTGCAGCTCTGGTCATATGAGAGATTTCCTATTGGACGACCCTATGTCTACGTTGATAAACTTTTTGGTTTGGAGGACTTAGCTGGGACTTATGTGCCTGCTATCGGCGACTTACCTACTATGGGATCTGTTTGGACATGGCGAGAGATACTTTTATATTAAGTAACAATTAATTCAATTATTTCTTGCCATTCAATAGTATTACTAATGCTTATTTGTTGTCATGCACAGAGACAGTTTGCGCATACTCAGGTTAGGGGATGCTACCCGTCCTTCATGACGCAGTTTGATAGTTTGCACGAGGATCAAGTTATTTGAGAGCCATACTCGCCTCAGGCTATATCATCGAGGTACCCAGTTGGGATTTCTGGATTGTGCACTAGAGATCGGCACTTTTGGATGACCAAGGCCAAGTTGGTGTTCGACGTGACGGTTGAGGAGATGTCTCTTCATAGGGTGATGAGACAGTTCGGTCTATATCAACAGCCTGAGATTCCAGATATTCCACACTTGCCAGACCACGTGCACAAGTAAGTACTAATACTATTTTAGTTGGCAGCTCTGCATTCATAATATACCTAATCATGTATCGCGCATGTCAATCTCAGGGACAGTCGCCTAGGAGGAAACAAGTCCATGGCTTATTGGCTTCAGAGCATGACCCCTTACGTTGACGAATGGACTACCGCTGCGACAAATATCTGGGGTGAGGTTCGGCCCTTTAACTGGGAAATGTTCGGATTGTATCTGCAGCGTTACCGGCATACAACGAGGATCTACTTGGTTCCATCAGCTGCTCCTGATCAGATCGAAGCCCCTCTCACCAGCGATATGTACCCAACTGCCTCTGTTGTGGGAACCAGACACCACGCGGCAAATGCCTTGGTTCTCATATGTTAAGTCTTTTGTTAATCTGGACATATTCGCTTGGTTGTCTATTCGTGGTGTCTATCATACAACGAGGATATAATTGGTTAACTCTTTGTGTACAGGGTGACTTGACACTACATGCGCGAGAGGAGGTTTCCGCTTTAATGCGGAGCTTTCAGATGGGAGAAACTATTCCACCGCGAGAGGGCGTCTCATGGTTGAGGCGTCTTGATGACAAGCTACGCGGGATTTACGCAGCTGTTACGTGTAGACGGACTTCGGATGTTGCACTTCCTCCTCCAGCACATCGTCCGCCACGTCCCTCTGTACAGCATTCAGAACCACGACTCTCTGTGCACCGTTCAGAACCACGACCCTCTGTGCACCGTGCAGAACCTCATCCTTCACAGCCAGGGAGATCTTCCTGGCATGAGCCACCTCCTTCACAGCCAGGGAGCTCTTCCTGGCATGAGCCACCTCCTTCACAGCCAGGGAGCTCTTCCTGGCATGAGCCACCTCCTTCACAGCTAGGGAGCGCTTACTGGCATCAGCAGATGAATCTAGGTAACACTACTCACTACATTCTTTTAAACAGTGTAGTAGTCGTTCTTGCATTCTCAGCAGTCACTGATGCTTACTGGTGGTGCTTCATTCATGCATTTGTATCAATTTTACTTTACCGCAGGCGGCAACCAGTCGCAACTGTTCATGCATTCAGAGCAGTCACCGATCCTTAGTGGTGGTGCTTCGTACTTTGAGGGCGACCGCGAGGATGATGACCAAACTACAAACATTTATGACTTCTCGCAGACAGTGTTTCACACTCCACCACCACCACCGACGCAGGAGACACAGACCGTGACAGACGAGGTTAACTATGGTCGTGGTTATCGCGAGCCTCGTCCACCGCCTCAGTGCTTATCGCCTTCCGGTCCTCGCCCGAGGAAGACCCAGACTCGTCGTCGTCCCCCGCAGTGATATGCTTATCTATCTATGTATGATTCATTATCTATATTAGTTTCAGACTATTCGCAGCTGTGTGTCAGTATTTATGTATGAGACATGCTTCATGTATGTGTTACTATCACACTTGCTTCTATGTGATCAGGAGACATATATTGTTTTATGTATGCGAGAGACATATTACTATTAATTCGCATTCTTATTCCAGTTACATTTCCAAATAGACTACAACCGATAATTAAGATACAAGTACATCTGAATTAAATGGTGTGGCTGAACTTGTGTAATACATCTTACATACTACAAAAAGAAATTCAGATAGAACATAATGCCCTACAATAATACAATACAAACTAATAATGCAAATACATCTGAATGAAACGGTACAACTGGAATACATCTTACATACTACATGAAGTCATCATCGTCATCCTCCGTTGATGCAGCCCTCTTGCCCTTCGACGATGCGCTCCTCTTGCCCTTCGTCGATGCAGAACTCTTGCCCTTGGTCGATACATAACTCTTGCCCTTCGAGGATGCAGAACTCTTTCCTTTGGACGATGCAGAACTCTTGCCCTTCGACGATGCAGAACCCAAAAGCGGCGGCATGAAGATATCATCGTCGTCCTCGCTCTCCTCAGTCCATAAAAATGGATGCTTTTCTGCAGTCCTTCTGAAAGTTTCACTCTTCGGCTCCACCACCTTCTTCCACCTTTCATGCAACCTAAGAAGTTCTTGACGTACCTCCTCATAGGTCCTTTCAGGCCACCCAGACCTACGTAATTGGTGAGCCAACTCATTCATTATGGTGTCACTACCGGTGAGTTCGTCCCATGGAACTATCTTATTGTCCATCCTGAAATCGGTAGCTAGACTCAGCAGAGTGCTTCTCATCTCAGGGTGAAAACTACGATCGAATGGATAATGGGACATCTCGATTACACTACACTGGAATGCTTATCCACCTCCGCCTGAAGGGGTTTTTATAGATACAGAGGAGAAAATGGCGGGAAAGAATAACTGCGGTATTGCGGGAAAGGGTTGGCGGGAAGGGATTGGCGGGAAAATAAGGCGGGAAGGGATTGGTGGGAAGGGGTTGGCGGGAAACGGGTGGCGGGAACATATGGCGGGAAGGGGTTGGCGGGAAACGGGTGGCGGGAAAGGGTGGGCGGGAAACGGGTGGCGAGAAAATACATTTCAGCATGAGCCATGCAACTTCGGCCTAGAGTTGACCAAAAAGTGACTTTTTGGCATAGACTTGACAAAAAAGTCTATTTCGGCCTAGAGTTGACCAAAAAGTGCCTTTTCGGCCAGGAGATGGCCGAAAACAATTATACTTCGGCCTAAGTGTGGCCGAAAAGTAGTACTTCGACCTAACTGTGGCTGAAAAGTACTACTTCGGCTAAAAGATGACCGACGGGCTACTAGTTTTGGTTTTTTTGCATTACGTTCTATAGTTTCTGAAATTGCTACCAAAAACAACGTAGTTTTGAAAAAGAATCATGACTTGGCCACTCCAAAAAGTCAGCGAGTCCTCTCCGGGGAGGGGCACGAAGCAGAGCAGAGCAGCGCGGCCGGCTGTTGCTGTTTCTTTTGGCGCGAGCGCACCACGCGGGCGCTCTCTTTCGCGCCAGCGAATTTCCCGAGGGGCCGAGCGGACCCGATGCCAACAATCCTCTGGAATCCGATCCTCGGGAATCTCAGCGCCACGATCCTGAGGACCGGAATCCCGTGAAAATCCCCTCCAATGAACCCAAAGCCGGCCTGAATTCTTTCTTTCTTCCTCTACCCATCTGGCCGTCGGAGACTCGGAGGCCGGCCCTCTCTCCCCTTCCTCCTGCTCCGCCGCCGCCGCCCCCACCTCCCCGCCAGCGGCCCTCCGCCACAAGCTGCTCCTCGTCGCCCGACCACCATCCTCGCACCGCTCCACCTCACAACCGTCGGGTCGGCCCGTGCTCCACCGCCGACCCGCCTCCTCCTCCTCCTCCACCTGACCAGGTCGCCGTCCGCTGCCCACTCCCTCCAGATCCGCCGCTCGCCTCCTCCGGATCCAAGGGCCGCTCCACCCGTCTCCAGGATACCAGCGACCCACCCGCCTGCCCACCCTCCGTATCCAATTCAACAGTGACTGAGGGTAAGCTGCGATTCTCTGGAAATTCAGCAGCGAGGTCTACTTCTGCACTTAACCATCTGGGTTTGCTCTAGTGTTAAGCCGCTCGCGCTTGTTTGTAGCCTGCTGATTCGGGCGGCGGCGGCAAGATGAGGCTTCTGCGGGTGGCCACCTGCAACCTCAACCAGTGGGCCATGGACTTCGACACCAACCTCCGCAACGTCAAGGAGTCCATCTCCCGGGCCAAGGCCGCCGGCGCCGTCGTCCGCATCGGCCCCGAGCTCGAGCTCACCGGATACGGCTGCGAGGACCATTTCCTTGAGCAGGACACCACCGCGCACGCGTGAGTGCTCCTTCTCCATGTAACCTACTTACTGATGATGATGAGCTGACGAACCTGTGAGTTGTGCAAAACCTGTACCGCTGTCGTAGCAGTGCTAAGAACCTGAATGAACTGCTAAATGTTAAGTCGTACTGTTTATCACAAAATACGGCTAAGAAAGTTATGGTTCTCCACTGCTAGTTATTAACTCAACCTATGTATGGAAATCACTTGTAAATTGTAATTGAAGTGGTTGGAGTTCTTTAAGGTATTTATTTTCTCCTGTAAACAGTAATTTCATTAATCTGTTTAGCATCTTTTATTGTGTCATGCAAACTTTACTGTATGCATACGGAGCTTGAATTTGTATGTCAACCCTTTGAGTGCCCATTGGGCTACAATTGGTAATCCTAAATTGTACTCCCTCCGTCCCAAAATAAGTGTCACTAATTCAGTACAACTTTGTACCAAATCAACGACACTTATTTTGGTGGAGGAAGTAATGAACAATAACTAATCCCTGGTAATGACATTCTGCCTAGGGTTTCACATTTCTATGAAATACTTGCAAGCTTTAGTTATACTCTCTGTTAATTGCTCTTCTGTATCAACAACCTGCAGATGGGAGTGCCTGAAGGACATTTTGTCTGGTGACTATACAGATGACATCTTGTGCAGCATAGGAATGCCTATTATTTTCAAGAGTGTGCGGTACAACTGCCAGGTTTTCTGCCTAAATCGCAAGATAATTATGATTCGGCCAAAGATGTCCCTTGCAAATGATGGGAACTATCGTGAATTTCGATGGTTTTCTGCTTGGACATATAAAGATGAACTTGTCGATTTTCAACTCCCTATTGATGTCTCAGAGGTTATAGACCAGGAAACTGTACCTTTTGGTTATGGTTATCTGCAGTTTCTCGACGTGTAAGTACTAATGCTTAAATTGGTTTTTTATGATTGTGAACTTGTGATTTCAGGCTGATACTGTCTTGGCTAGCATACTGGATAGAGCAAACACTAATACTGTCATTTCCAACTAACATTTTCTGAATCAAGCTGGATATAAAAAAGGAAATATTCATTGTCTTGGTGTTCTTCCAAATTACAATTCATCATGTGCTTCTAATTTCGAGTCCCTATCTAACTGCTACTCTGTGAGACTATATATCTTACGATGGCCTGTGGTGACTTCATGTTAAATCAGGTCACCCCTGTCTACAAACTAGCTTAGACATTTGATCCTCACATAGGGAAATATGTACAGCGCAACTACAATTTATTTCATACATGTATGAATTCTTAAAGTCTAGATGAAGAAATTGTCCACGTATGTTACATATATCGATGTAAGTGTCTAGGATGTTCTAATTTTGTTAACCATTAATTGTAGTCCTCTAGGATCATTTTGAGCAAATATCATCCTTGCCTTGCCTTTTCCTGCCTCTTTACGATATTCAGAATGCATATCTAGTACTTGACACTTAGCTAGTCCCATTACCTAATGTAAATGTAAATGCGCAAATCCTCTAAAAAATGTTAACGTGCTATTCTTCTAAAGAAAATGTAAATGTGCTATAACATGTTTATGATTTTAGCATATATGCTCAAATTGCTCTTTGCTAATATGTTTCATTTTACTACGTATTCTTAATTAGTAATTGTATATGGTATGTGATTGATGATCTTGCATTTGTTGATGATATTGGACTGCTTAATTAATTTGGTTATATTATAGCTTTTCATGTTAGTTACTAATTTTCAGATCTTTGGCCGCCGAAACCTGTGAAGAGCTATTTACTGCAAATGCTCCTCGGATTGATCTAGCATTCAGTGGCGTTGAGGTCTTCATGAATGCAAGTGGAAGCCATCATCAGTTAAGGAAGCTCAACCTTCGGATTGATTCCATGAGAGACGCAACCCGTTTATGTGGTGGTGTATACATGTATGCTAATCACCAGGGTTGTGATGGTGGCCGCCTTTATTATGGTATGCTAATATGTCAGTGTTTTCTCTATGTTTTTCTTAGCATTATCCTATATCTTTGGAACTTGAAAACTCCATACCACTTAATTATTAGTTATAGTCCGATGTTTAGGTCTCCTGTTATTCTTTCCAACATTGAGGATGCATTGGATCGTGGTTCACTTTGAAGGAAGTGCGTGCGATTGGAACTTCTCAAATGTTTGTGTGACATAACCTTTGTATTTGGATATACCCAACACATGATCACTGACAGGTGGTAACAATATTGGTATTTTGCAAAAAACTGAAGCTTGAGTGGTATTTCAGTGTCTACTGAATTAACACTATTAACACTACATGGTGATTTTTTTCCTGTTTCGTTGCTCAAGTTGCAGTGATGATATATAGTGCTTTTGGTTCTATTGTTTTTGACTCCCATGTATCATAGCCCTGCATTCAATTTAGTACTAGCTTTCTTTTTCAAGACTAAACAAAAGACATGGGCACCATCTAAATAGAGGGCCAGTAAGCAAAGTACACATGCTAGAGAAAATGCCTTAAGCGATGCAACCATCACTAGCATACCCAGATTGTTAATCCAGCAGTAGTTATGTGTAAAGTTAGTTTTACACATTCATGAGTCGTCTTTATCAGAGTTGTATTATTTGATTCATTTGTTCTAAGTTATCCCAAATGTTCTCACTAGATGGCTGCTGCTGCATTGCGGTGAATGGGGATGTGGTTGCCCAGGGATCACAATTCTCATTGAAGGATGTTGAAGTGTTGGATGCTTTGATAGATCTGGATGCTGTAAGTTCTAGCTCATTTGGATCTTAGTTGCAGTCCTATAATGCTGTCAGTGATTCATATTCTTCTTTGAGTTAAAGGATTTCCATAACTGAAGGCTCTTGAATTAGTATTATTGGAAGTATGAAAACATGATTTGCACTTCACATTAGGGTAATCCAGTTACACTCACAGAGACAAACAATTTCTGCTCAATTCTGTATTTATTTTTGCTCACTTTCTTTGTTTTCGCCTGGAAGAATATTTGGCAACAGTCGTTGCATCATTATATGTTGTTCAGCAGTTACTGGTATCTCCACTATTGCATCATTATATGTTGTTCAGCAGTTACTGGTATCTCCACTATTGTTAATCTTATTCTTGTGTTATTTTTCAGTTGAATTATCTAAGGTCATAAGCTTTTGGTTCTTTTCTCATATTTGTTAAAAGTAACTTTTCTAGCTCGTAAATTTCTAGTTCTATTAGATAATGATTTATCTTTGACATAATTATATGGATCAAACTTTTGCATAACCGGACATTCTTTTGTTGAACCAGGTATCAAGTTATCGAGCATGTGTTTCTAGTTTTAGGGAGCAAGCAAGTCATGTAACAAAAGTACCTTGTGTTAAGGTACAATATAAGCTTTGCCAAACATTTCGTGATGGAATGATCCCAACTGATCCAATTGAGGTTAGTTTCTGTTTCTAGATTTGATATATTTCATTATTTCTGGAACGCTGCAGTATAGAATATTTTACTTTTTATAACCGTGTCCGAAAGAGATAGAATTGTTTTAGAACCTATCGTATTGTAGGATCACGATACTATGAGATTTTTATTTTCAAGTGATATTTATTTCGTGTATTATCTTGAAAAACCTGAGATGAATTATCTAACACAATTTTTACTAGCACCGCTGGAACGTTTTTAGTGAATGCAAATTGTGATTGTAATTCCCAATGAAAACTACAGCCCAGCTTGACAAGTCACAGTTAGTAACCCATTTTTATCACTCTGAAGGTTATGTATCACTGTCCTGAGGAGGAGATTGCATTTGGACCTAGTTGCTGGCTGTGGGATTATCTTCGCAGAAGTCGAGCATCTGGATTTTTGCTTCCACTTTCTGGTGGTGCGGATAGTTCATCCGTTGCAGCAATTGTTGGCTGCATGTGCCAGCTTGTCATAAAAGGTCAGGTCAAAAGTCTTAATTTTCCTCCATTAGCATAGTATATTTTATAAAATGTCTTTAGAGATGTACTCTCTACTTGCCAAATTATAGTGCATATTAGCAACAACTCACATTCCAAGGATGAGTTAAAACAGATTGTTTATGCTTCATGCATTGCTCATGGAGTCTCTGGGTCATAAATTTGGCAAGGAGGGAGTAGGTTACAGAACGCAGTTAAATAGTTTATCTGCACACTGGATTTGCAACCATATGTGCTTAGAAAAGAAATAGGAGGAACTACATCCCCATCGGTGCAACTATCAGCACTGATCCTCTGTACATATTCTTAGCTGTAGTATTCTTATTATTTTCATTTCAGTAATAATAGGTTCCACTAAGACAATACTGCCTGAATATAAGGCATATTTTCACTCTCCAAGTTAAAGTGTTTAATAGCTAGAAAATTCATCATCATAATTTCTTTCCAACACGAATCGAACAATACCAAATTTATGCCACATAACCTACACATCATTATTATCGGATTAATTGTTGGTCAAAGCTTGAACTTGGAAGTTAAAATTTTGCCTTATTTTTTTTTTGAGAAAACGCAAGAGACTTTGTGTTTCATTTCATTGAACAGGAAGACATCAGGGGTACAACCTCCAGAAAGGAGGGACACACACGCACACACATACACACGACCGTCCTCACCAAGCGACTACAACTAGGTGAGGAGGTGCCCTCAACTACAGACACGCAACGACATTAGGCCTCGCCCAGCAGGGCAGCGTCACTGCCATTGCCAGACAGCTCCAGGGACGATTGCAGCTCCAGGACTGCCCAGGCCAACGTACCTCTCACCCATGTGCCTAGAGAGTCGGCGGGTGAAGGGCAGGGCTCAACAGGAACTGGTGTAGCAATCGTTGGGGGAGCGCCGGCGCTGGCATACATTGCGATCCGCTCCCTGTGTAGCAGTCTACGCTAGAGCGATGCATCACCAGCCTCCATCTGCCGCATCAAACTCCACTTGCAGCCAAAGCAGCACCTACAAGAGGGGAACGGCGCTGAGATGCCGCCGCTGCCCGGTCCGGGAGGCCGGACCTGGGATTTCTCCCGGTGCTCGAGGAGGAGATCTGGTCAGGGTCATGCCAACGCCTCCAAGGAGGTGACGGCACCCTCGGGCGTCGCCGTTGACAGCGCAGGCCGTCGCCGCGCGGGGATTTCGCCCCGACCCATGAACAAGGACCTCAGATGCAATGGCAGACCGGACTTGGAGAAGAACGTCGGAGAAGACCAGCACACATGGAGGGATGCCTAGGAACGTTGTAGTCGCAGGAGGAGCACCGACCGGCGCAGTGCCAGCAGGCCGGCCACCGCCGGGAGCGCGACGAGCAGGCGACAGCAGCCACCTGCACCGCGCCGCCGCCGTGCCGGCCCGCAGCTACCGCCGCCAGGAACCACCGGGGCACAGCAAAGCAGCAGCCGTCAAGGACCGCCGCGCGCGTGCTCACCTGCCCAGCGGCTACCACCGGCAGCGGCCGGGAGGGGTGGAAGGAGGGGGACGGGTGGGTTGGGGCAGAAACGCGCAGCCCCGATCTGGGTGCCCTCATCTCTGCCGCTCGCAGCAGCGGCCGGCCGCCGCCACAGCAGCGCCACCGCGCACGCGTTCCACACCATCACGGCCTCCCCTGAGCGCAGACAACCGCCCGCCTCGCCACCGCGCGCTCCCGCCGCTCCAGCGCACAAACAGCAGCGCGCGAGCTCACGGACGAGGGCCCCGCCGCCGCCGTCCAACGGCGAGGGCTTCGCCCGCCGGTTATCCTCCGGCGACGGCCAGGGGAGGAGGGGAGTTTGAGGTGGCAGCTAGGGTTTCGCCACCCGAGTCACCCCCTGGGAGCGACGCGGGGGCCGGGAGCCAAAACTGTCGCTTCTTGCCGTATTTTCTGAACGAAGGGAACACCTATTTATGAGACTAATTATCATTTAATACACCCAACATGCAGATATAGATAAAGGAGATGAGCAAGTTAAGGCAGATGCTATGCGGATTGGTCAGTACAGAGATGGGGAGTTCCCCACAGACAGCAGAGAGCTTGCAAAACGTTTATTTTATACTGTTTACATGGGAACAGAAAATAGGTAATCTTTGGCTTAAGGATTCAGTTCTTTTCAGTGTACCCTTCTCTAGAGTATCGTTCTTTCCATTTGATATGCATCAATACATTCTCTTCGTAAATTGATTAACTTGATAATGATGATATGTACTGTGTTTTCTCTCAAGCCCTGCTTGGCTCGTATCATTTGTATTGTATCTCATGGAACTGAAACCAGCATTTCGGACATCCTTGGCACAATATTGTATACTCTGACTTCAGTTCCATGAGAGTACTAATGAAATTTGCATTGCTTGACTGTTGGAGAGTCATCTCATGGAACTGAAGTTGGCATTGATCTCTGAAACAAGAACAATACAGTTTACTACCGAAATGGCTACCAGAATTTCACAAGGCATTGGACTTCTTCACATATGCCACTGATTGTTTCTTCTTTGATTTATATCTTTACTATTTCTCAATCTTCTTCACAAATGAGTGTAAATTATGCTTTGCATATACTTTGCTTCCCCACACAGTATGTTTTTGTTTTCCCTTATTCACAGTATTGTTTGTCTACAGTTCTGAAGATACCAGATCACGCGCCAAAAGGCTGGCGGAAGAGATTGGTTCATTCCACTTTGATGTACCTATTGACAGTGTAGTGTCTGCATTTCTTTCTTTGTTTGAAAGATTAACTGGCAAGCGACCACGCTACAAGGTATTTTGATACTATGACATTCTAATCTACTAAAGAAATTGCTTAAATGGATTCTGTGAATATATATTATTTATTCGCAATATTTGTTTATCCGCATTTCACAACATTTTGTTTTTGCGGCCAACAAAGAATGTTGAACTGAAGCTTTTGTCCTATATCCTTAGTGGTGGGTAAATGTTACCTAGTTGGATGCAATATTTGTGAAATACAAAATATCCCAAACTTAAGTATTCATCCATTCTGAAATAGTGAAATACATAAGCAGAGAAACATTTCTTTGTAAATATGGAAGTAGAAACGGAAAGAAGCCAAGAACAAGTGCTATGTGACATACAATTCTGAAATCCCATTTTCTAGTTTGAGAAACCAAATGTATTAGATAACCTACAAAGCAAGAACTAATTCACAAAGTGGCTAGGAACAGTGACATGCTTGCACTTGGTTCCTTGACATGCTGGAAGCTGCCGAGGCAAATTCTGATGATCACATATGTATGCTAATATAATTCAGGTTGACGGGGGATCACATACTGAGAATCTGGGATTGCAAAATATTCAAGCTCGAATCAGGATGGTGCTGGCCTTTATGATGGCTTCTCTAATGCCATGGGTTCATAACAAGTCTGGGTTCTATCTTGTTCTTGGAAGCTCAAATGTGGATGAAGGATTGCGTGGTTACTTGACGAAAGTAAGTTAAAAGTTTAACACAAGTCTGCTCTCTTTTAGATATAATGTTCTCACTCATGTCGGCCCTAGGAAACCATGTATATATTTTCCTTCACGGATCCTTCATTGCAATCAGCACTTGTTGGAACTCTTTGATAGTCCGTGATGGCAACTAATGAGTAACGACAATAACTATTGCTTTGTTTGTTTAGTATGACTGCAGTTCAGCTGATATAAACCCCATTGGAAGTGTAAGTAAGCAAGACCTTAGGGCTTTCCTACGATGGGCAGCAGTTCATCTTCAGTATTCTTCATTGGCTGAGGTTGAAGCTGCACCTCCTACTGCAGAGCTTGAGCCAATCCGCACAGATTATAGCCAGGTGACCAAATGTCCAAATAATTCTGTTCATTTCCATTTTGGCTCTAGTTTGCTGACGGGAACTTGGTGTTCCCGGTGCTTTTGACCCTGCTCCTTTGCCTTATAGCTTAAAATATATGTAGATTCTGATTCTGTCTTGCGATTGGTAACAGAACATTGTTTAGCTCACTTGTTACGTTGCACTCAAAATATTTCATTAGCATATTGTCCATTCAAGTTTCAGTTATACTTGTGCATAAGGTTGTCTTAGCTAGCTGCTATCAACAAAAATTATGGTAGGTATCTGTACTCAAGTATGCTCATTTGACCCTATTTCCATTTGTGTAGTTGGATGAAGTGGACATGGGGATGACATACGAGGAGTTATCGATATATGGGAGATTAAGGAAAATATTCCGATGCGGTCCTGTTTCGATGTTTCAGGTTGGTCTACAGTTGACTTGATTATTTTGTTTCCTACCGAAAATTAGAATTCAAGATATCCTTTTGCAGCACACTTAAAATGTCTGTATGATGTCGAGCTTTTGCATCCTTTTGTTTCTAGTTACTGTTACATGAATTATGTCTGCATTGTTAAGGAGTTCCCTTTAGGGGGGGGGGGGGGTCCTTTTTTATGATTTTTCGTGGATTGCAGTACAGTTTCTTTCGGTTAAACGGTACTTAAAAGGGGATGGCTGCACAGAGTTTGATATTTTACTCGCCTGCATCGTTTTCACCTCTCCTCTCACTATTAGGGTGGATAGTAGATGGTAGAAAAGTTCTTTTGTGAAGTAAAAAGACTGACACTTCCACAAACTTTTTTTTATACTTGAATAATAAAACTTAGCAATAGACATCAAAAGTCAATCTATGTAATAACAAGACTGGGAACATCTGTTGTTGTTTCTTTGGTGTATATATGTGAGAATTTTTCATGACTTTTATGGGGTTTATTTTTGAAGTTAGGAGTACCGTGAGCACCCAATACTTTCTCTTAATGTGTTATGTATTGGACTGAATTTGTGCAGTATGCTAGATTATGCTACTTTCCATCTACACAAGAAGTTTCAGATTTTTTAAATTATTTTTAATGGTGCCGCCGTGTGTTTTCTATTGTGTTTAGTAGTGTTCCTATTTCAGTAGTCTTACTATTGCAATGATGTTGCTGAAAAAATGTTGGATTGGATATAGGAAATAACTGCTCCCTCTGATCCATATTAATTATCACTGATTTAGTACCTCCGATCCATATTAATTGTCACTGATTTAGTACAAATCGGAGGGAGTAGTTTATCTTAAAATTGTCAGTGAAATTATTGAATTTATTGTCATCAGTGCAAATATGCTTCCAAGTATTAAATGCTAACACATCTTGCTACAGAACCTCTGCCACAGGTGGTGTGGGCGACTATCCCCCACAGAAGTGGCCGATAAAGTGAAGCACTTCTTCAAGTACTATGCCATAAACCGGCACAAGATGACGGTCTTGACACCATCCTATCACGCTGAGGTGCTCGCTTGTTTCGGTGTGTAGGTATAAGATCTGCCCCCACCTTACGTTGTTATAACATTAGTCTACTTTTTTTTGCAGAGCTATTCACCAGAGGATAACAGGTTCGATCTCCGGCAGTTCCTATACAACTCGACATGGCCGTACCAGTTTCGCAAGATTGATCAACTTGTACAAGATATCGACAAAGATGGCAAATGGGTGGAAGATCGTCGCGCAGACTCGCAGCTGAGACAACGCGGAGCCGCTAGGCCTGCCCAGGGAGGTGGAATGGGAGTCGTGGCCGCGGGATCTGCCAATCCCGGTGTTGGGTTGTAAGAAATAGGGCATGCCGACGGTTGGATGAAGTAGGTCACGCAAGGTAAATTTTTTTTTTGACCATTATCTCAGTGAAGCTTTTTTAGTCGGTTATTATGGCCATGTCCTCGATGTAAACTTGATGTTTGGTGGTGACCTCGGGTGTCTTGTTGGTGCTGATGGGTACTTTGGCTTTGCAGGACTTTAGTGGCGCAGGTTGGATACATTGGGAAACCAGCCTAGTACATAGAATAATTGTCAAGGTGCAAACACAAGAGTTCCTCAAGGCATGTGCGATAGATGTTGATTTTTTCTTTTTAAATTTCTTCTCCCTGCCTTCCCCGTTTCCTTTTTAATTGCTACGACTTCAGTCAACCAAAATCATGTTGGTTGCACAGTTCAAGTTAACAATGCCAAATGCAGCCACAACTAGACAGTAAGTGCCGTGAGATCTTAATTGTACAAGCAGTTTGCTGGCTACACATTTCGGAATCTAGAAAACCAAGGCGAAGCCGAAAGCAAGCGATGGCTTGTGGGCGGCACGAACCGTACAGCCGAAGAAATCGCTGGGCAAACATGAGAGGAACTGGCAGCTAGTAGGATGCAGCAAATGCTAGTAATGGAAGAAGGCACCAGGTAAAAAAGGGCCGAGCAAATCAGGGAGCAGAGTGGGATGCCTGCAAGGGAGATTCTTGAATACCCCTGTTGGCAAAATGCTTCCATCTCTGGAGGCGACCCACACCAAGTTAAGTGCAAGCCTAGGGATTCCCATCTCTGGCATCCCCCTTTTTGGTCATGTTGAGAGGATAAGGCTGGTAGCCTGGTAATGGGGAGAAGGCTAGCTACCTTCTGGAATGACGTCTAGATATGCGATCATAGCGTTGCAGATGCCTTCCATAGGCAGGCTCTTCGTTCACCATTCCAGGATGTGATCCTGATAAGCTGATATGGCTCGAAATGGACAGTCCACCAGCAAGGGCAGGTTATATGGCGCAGAGTTGTGCGAGATCCCTCTCGTGTAAGGAGACACTTTATATTCTTTTCACGGGCACTCCCATCCTGGCAGCCTTCTAGCTAGTGACATAGAGAAGCCAAAATATTTTTTTCCTGTGTTCCGAATGAATGTCTCCGTCGTCATTCATCATAATAACGAAGGACAAGTCTTTTGTGCTTGTTTCTGAAAGCAATGTGTTGGATACATTTTCTTTTTCTGAAAGGCGACGTGGTGGATACATCATAGTACATGGAATGGAAGTTGATGTTTCTGAAGGGGACAGTGTTTCCTGGAGAGACCCAAACCAGATGGAGGATGGCCGGGATCGCCCAGCCATGCATATCGCATCCAGACAGGCCTTGCTACCGTGACACCGTGTACACAACTGTAACAACCAGCGCAACGAAATGGCCATGGATCCGCTCTGACGGCGACGCATGCAATGACTGGCTTTGGTTTGTTTGCCCTTTTGTAGGAACTGCCTTGCTGAGTGTGTCCGGCCATGGAACTGCCGCGATTCCGTTTCGTCGGAGGCGTAAAAGAAGGCAACCGGGTGCAGAACAAACTTTACGCCCGCTGTACTAGTGTTTGGTCCTCCCAGATGTTGGGACGACTCTGACGCTGCCAGCAGCAGGCAGCGGGGACAACCCAGCCATTTCATCCTTCTTATATTTATTTTTTCGACGAAATATGACTGCTGGCCTGGCCACGCTAGTCACGCGTGCGGTGCGGTGTGCCAACCATTTCATCCATCGACCGATCATTACGCACCACCGACTTTTCAATTCGATTCGAATCGGAATCGGAACGTGTGTGGGTGATTTGATTTGGCTGGAGACAGCGTGTGGTGCGATCCGCTGTTGCAATCTTGTCACCATCGTGCGAGGCGAGATGTAGGCCAATAATTCCTTAATTTTGTGTCGCCTGCTCGCTCACCCAATCACTGGACTGTCAGCAGTCACACTCCCCACATTAATTAAGGACGCCCACATGTCATTGCCCCAATATTACTGTACTCCAAGTTTCAAAGAAATTCATTTTTTCCTATGGGAACATTTACGTGATCTTTACCTACGTATCTCTACGGTTTCATTAGTACAAAAAATACAGTACTACGGTGATTTGTGTTGTACGCAGACAAGACAAGATTCTGACCCAAATACAACAAGAAAGTAGGTCTATTTTGATTTATGTATGCACAGTATATATACTTTTTATTTCTGCTACGTATGAAAAATGTATATTGATGTAGTACCTTTTTATGATAAATAAAGCGGCTCATTTTTCGTAGTCAATGCTCCCTTTTTTCTTTTCTTTGGCCAAGTCGACAATGCTCAAGGACCAGAGAATTGTACTGCAAACATGCGCATCCGATGCATCTAGACAGTTTTGCCGCCATGTGTGCAGAATTTATGATACTCTCTGACATGACATGAACCGCGACGCTTGTAATGGCTTCCTGGTTTGCCCAATTGCAGATAGTCGCAAACAGACATGCGGCCGGCGGCGAGATCGGAGAGAAAGAGGAGGAATTGAGGCGTGGAAGAAAATACTACTACCAGTTGCAACTAGGAGTACAAGGGAAGGGGGTGGCGTCTCGTTTACAAGCGTGACCACGACAGTGACATCCTTCCTCCTAGTTGTTCCCTACAAACTTGGATTACCAGCTGGTCCTTTTGCTACGGCCACTCTGCTCTCTGATAGAAAAACACAAACTAATTTCCTTTTTCTTTTCACTTTGTTCTTCCAAAATGATACTATTTCTGACTTTTTTCTTTCGAAGAAAGGGATTTCTCCCACGATTTCATTAACGAGACCATGAAGCTGATCATGGTCACCTCACCCTGCAAGCTGACAAGCACCAAGTAGTACTTGTGCACCACTTTTTTTCGAAAAGGAGGAATACCCCCGGCCTCTGCATCTGGACGATGCATACGGTCACTTTATTGATTATACACAAGACCTTACAAAGTCGTACAACAGTAAGACCAAAGCCACCATCTTCGCAACCTCTGTCGCTACTCCTATCTAACTGGTGAAGGGGCGCTGATGGTCTGGGCCTAATACCAAACAGACCTCGCAGCCAAACCTAACATCTGAGACCTGAGGTCCCAACCAGGACTCCTTCCGGGTATGGGCACCCACCAGTCCGGCGTGCTCTTCAACCAGGCCCCCTGCCGGGTATGAGGCCGTCGTAGCCACGTACCATCAATCCATGTTCAGAGCTGTACTGTTGCATGAACCGTGCCAGGCCTCTCTGCCATCGACGCCACCACGACGCCAGACGGCGCCACTATCCTACGCTCGTCCATCATCACACGCCCACCGGCGAGACCCCCGCTGCTCCATGCCGCTGAGACCCGCCGTTGTCGACGTGCCAGATGCCACGCCGCTCCTCCTCTTGTCCCCTCCAGTCAACACTTGCTCCAAAACGATGCCCCCAGGAGGGAGAACGACATCGAAACGTCGCCATCATCCGATCCGGTAGATCCAGATCTAGGGTTTCCCCCGGAACCTTTCGATCAGGTTGACGTGACCTGCAACGACGATGCCTCGAGAAGGGAACGACGTCCGAGACGCCGCCATCGTCCGCCATGACCGTAGTCAGACGCGATTTTCACCGGAAGCCACGGCGTCCCGATCTCGCCGTTGGCTAGAACGGAGCCCTCCGCCGATCCGATCCCACCGTCGTGCGACGCCCCCGATGGAGATCCCGATCTAGATCGAAGACGACCTCGACCGAAACCCTGCCACCAGCACCGCCACACCGCGCCACCTCCTCCTAGCCCAGTCGCCGCCGGATCCAGCCATCCCCACCTCCGGGAGACCAGCCGGACGAGGCGCCCCTTGTCCCCGATCTGACGGCCCGCGCCGCTGCCACGAGGACCAGAGGAAGGAGGGAATGCCCCGCCGCCGCCCGCGCCGCGCGGGCTTCGCCCGGCGGGCGCACTCCGGCGGCGGCGAGGGGAAGGCGACGCTGGGGAGGCGACGGCGGCGGCGGCCGATCGGGATCTCCCGAGGCGCGCACTTATCTGCTTCCCTGTCCACAACGAGAGCTAAAAAAGTACTCCACTAAATAAGAAGTGTGGGCAATCCACACCGGTGCCCTGGAGCAATTAAGCAAAGGTTGCAATTTTTTTAGTGCCGAATTGGATTAGTTTGGAAAGAATCCTTGCGATTACGTCTACCCTTCCCCTTCTGCATTTTGTATTGTGAAACTCGGTCCCTGATCGTGTCTCGGGTCATAGATATATTCACAACGAGAAAACTAACAGTGAAAAGTAGAGACTTTTTTGGCCAGTTGGAGGGAGCTATAAAAAATCTCAGGCCAGCGAACACAGAGCACTACGGCAGCACGCACCGTGAGCTCTCACCGCCCAAAGAATCCTCTCCTCCTTGGCTCCGTCCCACCCTTGGCCGTCCACGGAATCTCCGGCCATGGCCGCGCTGCAGAGCCCGCTGCTCGGCGGCGCCGGCGTCTCGCCGGACGCGAGCTCCCCGCGGCGCAGGGTCCGCCGTCCGTGCGCCGCGCTGGGCATCGCCGTGGCGCTGCTCGCCCTGGCCGGCGTCCTCCTGCTGCTCCTGGGCTCGGGCGTCGAGCCTGCCACTGATCGGGGCCGGAGCTCGAGGGTGTCTGGCGCGCGGGAGAGCAGGCACGAGGTGGAGTCCGGCGTGGCCGCGGTGGCCGCGGACGATGGGCGGTGCTCGGAGGTGGGCGCCGCGGCGCTACGCGCGGGCGGGCACGCCGTGGACGCGGCCGTGGCGGCGGCGCTGTGCCTCGGCGTGGTGCACCCGATGTCGAGCGGCCTGGGCGGCGGCGCGTTCATCGTGGTGAGGGACGCGGCCTCCGGCGACGCCGTCGCCTTCGACGCCCGCGAGACCGCGCCGGCGGCGGCCACGCCGGTACGTTTACGCTGCTATTACTATTGTACGTTGCAATCATTCGTGAGAGCGGCACGACAGCGAAAAGCGAGATTTTTTCGCCCATGCGTTCGTTAGCTCGCTCGTTCCGCTCGTGCGTATGGCCCGTGGGTCCCTTTGCCAGCCGCTATGGTTTGCGCGGGAGGTCGCTGTCTGGTGGGCCCGTCGTGCTCGCGCTTGAGGTCGCTGTACGGTGGGCCTCGCATGCTTACGAAATAGGAACCGACCTGTGTCATCTAGCTTGTGCTCTTGATTATACCAATGGAGTGGTAGCTCAATGAATATGACAAGCAATATGCATCCAGATTTAATTGTTATGGCGACAAGGACTATGCATCTACCAGTACTATGTCGAAGCAAAGAATGTAAAATAGGTTTAGTTACAGCGAAAATGCCAAATGAAGACCGAGTTTGATGGAGGCCTTAATCAATTTAAAAAGACGAATGTACGATGTGTGTGTAAATTTTAAGGTTGAAATGTGTTAAAATGAGAGCTACACAAAGAAGACGAATATGTGGCTTTTTAGCATATTTACTGTTCATCTTCAAAGTCCACAATTTGTGTTTTTATTGCTGCTCACAATTCAAGGTATTTCATCCTGAAATTTTACACACATACACATTACATCTTTAAATACATGTGCATTTTTCAGATTTTTTTGAAAATGAAAATTTGGATTTTTTTTCTAAATTAAGGCCTTCATGGAGCTCGGTCTTCAAAATGCCCTACTCTAGTTACAGCGATGATAATAATAATAATAATAATAATAATAATAATAATAATAATAATAATAATAATAATAATAATTTCATAAGGATGGCAAAACATTTACAGTTTTACTCGTCACACTCATCCTAGCTACCCAGTTTGTACAACTAAATTTGGCTTTAATTAGGCCATCCCCTTAGCTGTAGTGGGTGTAGTAGTGCTTGGCCTATCCAGTTGACAACATTTTCATATCTGTTTTTGGCTGAGATCTTAGAATCATCTCGTGCTCCACGAGCGACGGATCAACAAAAACTGTATATTATGGCTTATGGGGTATCTTATCCATAATAGTAAACAAATCAAGAGAAGCCTTTGCGATCTGTAACCCACCTACCATGTCGCAAAAGAAAGAGAAAAGAAATTCAGCAATGTGTAGCGTGCCATGTGATGAACTGCAAAAATGTCTTACATTGTTGTAAAAAGGGAGTACTTCACAACAATTAAGATTTGGATTACTATTTTGCAAAAAGAAGATTTTGCATTTGATTTAGCTAGTACAATGATTTAGATTAATTAGGCATTCTCCTTAGCTTAGCTCACCCAGTTGACAACATTTTCATCTCTGTTTTTGGCTGAGATTCTCCCCGGCGATAGTCCTTATAGCCACACGGATCAATACAAATGGTACTCCACATCTTATCCGTAACAGTAAACAAATCAAGAGAGGCCTTTGCTTTCTGGTACCCACCTCCACCTACCCCATGTCGAAAGAAAGAGAAAAAATTTTAAGCAATGCGTAGCATGCGTGTGTCACCACCATGGTTCATATAGATCTATGCTAATCATTTTCTCTCACCTTGGTGAGTAGTTCATGTGTGTTGAACGAGAGCGAACGTGCGTGTCACAACAGTTCAGATTTTGCACTGCTAACCTAATTTGCATTGATCGGTCGCTCGTGGTTAATTCCATTGATTTGCGCTTTATTATGTAAGTAGTAATTGCTAATTAGTTGGCCATGTTGATTCTTCGCACAAAATTAGCCATGCTAATTAGTTTCTGTAACAGTGTAACTCATTGCCAATTGTACAAGAAAGCCAATGCATGGATGGATGGATGGCTAGCTGAAATTATTAGGGTTTGATCGGCCATGTTAGACTAGACAAGAAAGAAAATTGCACGGATGGATGGATGGATGGTTGGCTGAAACTATGTGCATTGTGTGTTGCCAGACCATGTACGCCGCCGACCCGACGACCAAGTTCAAGGGCGCGCTCGCCATGGGCGTGCCGGGGGAGCTCGCCGGCCTGCACGCCGCGTGGGCGCGCTACGGCCGGCTGCCGTGGAAGTCCCTCTTCGCGCCGGCGATCGCGCTCGCGCGCGACGGCTACACCATCGTGTCATACGTGGCCAATGCGCTGAAAGACGAGGAGGTCGACGTGCTGGCCGACCCCGGCCTGCGCGCCGTGTTCGCGCCCGGCGGGCGGCTCCTGCGCGACGGCGAGCTCTGCCGCAACCCGGCGCTGGCGGACGTGCTGGAGGCCGTTGCGGAGGAGGGGGTCGCCGCGTTCTATGGCGGCGCCGTCGGGGAGAGGCTCGCGGAGGACGTGAGGCGGGCGGGGGGCATCGTGACGGCGGAGGACCTGAAGGGGTACAGGGTGGGGGTGAGCAAGGCCATGGAAGCTGACGCCATGGGGTTCACCTTCCTCGGCATGCCGCCTCCGTCCAGCGGCACCGTCGGCCTGTCGTTGGTGCTGAACGTGTTGGGTGGGTACAAGTCGACGGAGTTCTTGAAGGGGTTCCTCGGCGTGCACCGGCTGATCGAGGCGGTGAAGCACATGCTGGCCGTGCGGATGGACCTCGGGGACCCCGGCTTCGTCAACGTCGCCGGCAACGTCTCCGAGATGATGTCGCCGGAGTTCGCGGACAAGATCCGGCGGAGGATCGCCGACAACACCACCTTCCCTCCCGCCTACTACCTCGCAAAGTACGTACGTACGTTGGAACAAAATTTTATTTATGGATGCCATTGTCGATCATGCATCAACATTTGTGCACGCACCGTTCGTTTGCACACCGAGTAATTGAAAGGTTTCGTGTGTGTCGGTCAATCAGATGGAGCCAGCTGCGTGACAACGGCACGAGCCACCTGTGCGTGGTGGACGGCGACCGGAACGCGGTGGCGATGACGACGACGGTGAACTACTACTTCGGCGCGCACGTGCTGTCGCCGTCCACGGGCATCGTGCTCAACAACGAGATGGACGACTTCTCGGTGCCGTCGTCCAACCCGACCCCGGACAAGCTCCCGCCGGCGCCGGCCAACTTCATCGCGCCGGGGAAGCGGCCGCTCTCCTCCATGACGCCGGCGATCATCCTCAAGGACGGGCAGCTGGCCGGCGTGGTGGGCGCGAGCGGGGGCACCAACATCATCACGGCGGTGACGCAGGTGTTCCTGAACCACTTCGTGGTGGGGATGAGCCCCCTCGCGGCGGTGCAGAGCCCCAGGGTGTACCACAAGCTGGTGCCCAACGTGGTGCGGTACGAGGACGCCACGACGGCCGACGGCGAGGTGATCGAGTTCAGCACCGAGGCCATGGAGTTTCTGCGGCGGAGGGGCCACGTGCTGGAGAGCACGTCGCCCGGGGCCGTGTGCCAGTTGATCGTGCAGGACTTGCTGGCGCCGGTCTCCGGTGGTAGTGGCGGCGGCGGCGAGAACGTGTTCCGCGGGATGCTGACGGCGGTGAGCGACCCGAGGAAAGACGGCAGCCCTGCCGGACTATGATGGACATATTGTTCAGACGTGTCAGGTGTACATACATTCAAACAGATTGTTCTGAACCCAATGATCTTTCTGAATGTTACAAAGTATTTACATGTAGTTGTCACTCCCTTCAGCTTCAGCTAAGGGTTGAGTTGTCTCCAAAAAAAAAAAGAGATGAGGGTTGAGCCCTATATCACAAATATTCTTTGATACTTGCGTTCATTTATTGAAATTTGCCGACGTTTTTGAAAACACGGTTATTTTTTAATTTTGTTGAACTTTTTATAATGCAAATATTTTTTGAATTCGTGAATAATTTTAAAAACATGTTTTTTATTTTTTTGAAATCATAAACCATTTAAAAATTGTTCGAGCATTTTCCAAATTCTGAACATTGGTTGAAATCACGATTTGTTTGCAATTTTTTTAACTTTTTAAAAATTTGCGGACATTTACAAATTATTGTTTGTAAAATAAAAATAAGAAGCAGAAAAAAATCAAAATTAAAATAAAAAACCCAATAAAGAAATAATCAGAAAACAAAAAAACCAGTTTAGAATGCTTCTAGAAGGTTCCCAAACCGGTACTAAAACATGAGCCGGAATGCCTCTGTGTACCCTAAATGGGCGGCCCACTTGCTCTCGCTGGTGCGCTCGCCTGTGCGTTCTGGTGACAATTTGCCGCAGCAAGCGATAAATAAGGTTTGCGGCATCTACTGGGCTCATCTTAAAAGAAAAACAAGCATCTAGTGAGAGCGGCGTTGCAAAGGATAGGCTCGATGGAGCCTTTAAAATAATATGTTCAAAAGTTAAAAAAAAGACATTTTTTGAAATAAATACATATGCATGTTCTTCAAGTATGTATAAAGTTTGATCAATTTTTGTGTGTGGAAAAACTTCTTTTATTAATCAATAACTAGGTTTACAAGGCATAACAAATGGGTAATGGGAAACCCCTGCCACAAGTGGCACTCTGTTTCTAAGGAACTAGAAAAGTTTAACCAAGTTATGTGCCTCTTTGTTTATGTCTTGACCTTCAAACACAAAATCATGTGGTGATGGCGCGCGAACTTCACAGTGGCCAATACGTTATCTTTCGACAAGGACTCGCACAACAAGTTCTCACACATGGCCTTCATTCTCGTCAGCCCAAACCGGCACGCCGCCGTGAGCATGTCCCCAGCCAGCAACCTAGTGCCATCTCCAGGAAGAAGCTCGTCGGTGTAGATAAAATGGAGCACGGCCTTGAACACCGCAGCCTTCATGTCGTCGACCCGTACCACGGCAGCAGTGGCGTGATCATCCTCCTTGTTGCTGGTGGCCACCACCGCTTCGTGTAAGGCTGGTGCCCGCGCGGCGATCACAAGCTTGTGCGCGCGGATCTCGCTCTGCTCAACTAGGAAGGCCACATCCGAGCCATTCTCGCTTGCCAGCAGCTGCTCGAGTTGCGTGGAGACTTGGGAGGGAGGCACCACTAGTAGAAAAAGGGTCAAACGTGAAGCACATTAGTGCCGGTTTGTATTTGAGCCGGCACTAATGTATACATTAGTGCCGGTTCCAACGGCTAGCCGGGCCGCTTTCATTAGTACCGGTTCGTGGCGAACCTTTAGCACCGGTTCGTGCCACGAACCGGTACTAATGAGAGTGGTGGCAGGATCGCACGAACCGGTACTAATGAGAGTGGTGGCAGGATGTTGTCAGACTGGGGCCCCTCCAGCCCCTTTAGTACCGATTCTTGGCACGAACCGGTACTAAAGGTCGTCCTACATAGACCCTTCGTCCACCCGAGCTCGCTCTGTTCTTCCCCTTTCCCCTCTCCTCTCTGTTCTTCCCCTCTTCCTCTCAAGCTCATCACACATTTTGCCCAAAATTTGTCAAGATTTGAGGGCCCCCATCCATTCAAATCATCACAAAGGTTAGCAACTTTGTCCTTTCATCTCTCATTGCTAGATTAGCTCGTGCAATGCTTTATATAGTGATTGATTTTTGAGTTTAGTAATTTGGGAGGATATATATATATATATGTGCTAGTATTTGATTTATATGCAATTTGAGGTCAAAAATAACACTTAGTTTGCATATGTAGGTGTGGTTTACTTAGTGCCTTCTAAATCTCCGTCGTAACCACCGTCGATCGCCCGCACCGTCCCGTCGCCGGCACCACCTTGTGGTGAGCCTCTTGTTCATGAAATTTTATATAAAAATTGATGTTTGTGTGATTTGGATATATAGTTACTCGTATAATTATCTTACCCGTACGTTGTTTGTTATACATATAGTGCCATGGTTTTGATATCCGTCCCCGTCGGCCCTCGTCCTCGTTATGATTCGGATGTGGTATATATATTCTCTTTTAAAACTAGTTGCATTTCGTGTTTATGACAAATTATGCCCATCAAGTTGACATAGAAATTTTTTCTAGGAGGTATGTGAACCGGAAATTCCAACCGACCCTATTGTCGAAAGGTTAAATTTAGTTGAAAGAGAAAACGAGTACTTGAAAGAAAAATTGAAAAGAATTGAGGGGGAGAAGATGGAATTGGAGTTGCATGTTGCCGATGTCGTCGATGATCACAAGATCAAGATGGAGAAAATGCGCTTGAAGATGAGAAAGATTAGAAAATATGCCATCGATAGTGAGGCTTGGTATCATTATGCTGTTGGATCCATTGTTACCTTAGTTGCGATCTTGATCGCATTTGTTGTTGCATTTAAATTCTTTAGCTAGAGAGTTATTTGTTTGTTGCATTTAAGTGTTGTATGAACTTTATGTATGAACTTGTATTAATTTGGTCTATTCGGTGTTGTGTAATGAAGATGAGCCGGCAATGGATGTACGATGACCGATGCTCTCCCCAGTTCGTTGAGGACGTGCATACTTTTCTGCTTGCGGCTGAGGCAAACAAGCGGGCGGATGGTTTTATGCCTTGTCCATGTGCTGGCTGTAAGAATGGTCACAATTACTCTACGTCAAGAACCATTCACGTCCACCTGTTTAAGTCCGGTTTCATGCCCCACTATAATGTTTGGACCAAGCACGGAGAAAGAGGGGTTATGATGAAAGACAATGAAGAAGAAGAGGACGACGACAGCTATCCTGGCCATGGGTTCCCTGAATACGATGATACAACAATGGGGGAAAAAGTTGAGCCGGTAATGCGGGAAGAAGCTGAGCCGGCAATGCGGGAAGAAGCTGAAGAAGAGGCATCAGATGAGCCCGTTGATGATCTAGGTCGGGCCATTGCCGATGCAAAGAAAAACTGCGCAAGTGATTTGGAGAAGAAGAAGTTGCAGCGCATGTTAGAGGATCACAAAAAATTGTTGTACCCAAATTGCGTAGGTGACAAGAAAAAGCTGGGCACCACACTGGAATTGCTGCAATGGAAGGCAGAGAATGGTGTATCTGACAAGGGATTTGGAAAGTTGCTGGTAATGATAAAGGATATGCTTCCAAAGGACAACGAATTACCCGAGAGTACGTACGAAGCAAAGAAGGCTGTCTGCCCTCTAGGGTTAGAGGTGCAGAAGATACATGCATGCCCTAATGATTGCATCCTCTACCACGGTGAGTACGAGGATTTGAACGCTTGCCCGGTATGTGGTGCATTGCGCTATAAGATCAGCCGCGATGACCCTGGTGATGTCGAGGGCGAGCGCCCCAGGAAGAAGATTCCTGCCTAGGTGATGTGGTATGCTCCTATAATACCACGGTTGAAACGTTTGTTCCAAAACAAAGAGCATGCCAAGGCGATGCGATGGCACAGAGAAGACCGTAAGAAAGACGAAAAGTTGAGAGTACCCGCTGACGGGTCGCAGTGGAGAAAAATCAAAAGAAAGTACGGGAAGGAGTTTGCAGATGACGCAAGGAGCGTATGGTTTGGTCTAAGCGCAGATGGCATTAATCCTTTTGGGGAGCAGAGCAGCAACCATAGCACCTGGCCTGTGACTCTATATTTGTATAACCTTCCTCCTTGGTTGTGCATGAAGCGGAAGTTCATTATGATGCCAGTGCTCATCCAAGGCCCTAAGCAACCCGACAACGACATTGATGTGTACCTAAGGCCATTAGTTGAAGAACTCTTACAACTGTGGAATGGAACAGGTGTACGTGCATGGGATGAGCACATGGGGGAAGAATTTGACCTAAAGGCGTTGCTGTTCGTGACCATCAATGATTGGCCTGCTCTCAGTAACCTTTCAGGACAGACAAACAAGGGATACCGCGCATTCACGCACTGTTTGAACGATACCAACAGTATATATTTGGCTAATTGTAAGAAGAATGTGTACCTGGAACATCATCGATTTCTTCCGAGCAGGCATCCCGTAAGAAAGAAAGGCAAGCATTTCAAAGGTGAGGCGGATCACCGGACGAAGCCTCGCCACCATACTGGTGCTGATGTACATGATATGGTCAAGGATTTGAAGGTGGTCTTTGGAAAGGGTCCTGGTGGACAACCTGTTCCGAATGACGCTGACAGACGCGCACCCATGTGGAAGAAGAAATCTATATTTTGGGACCTGCCCTATTGGAAAGACCTAGAGGTCCGCTCCGCAATCGACGTGATGCACGTGACGAAGAATCTTTGTGTGACCCTACTTGGCTTTTTGGGCGTGTATGGGAAGACAAAAGATACACCTGAGGCACGGGAGGACCAGCAACGTATGCACGGAAAAGACGGCATACATCAGGGTCATGCAAGCTACGCTCTTACCAAAGAAGAGAAGGAAATCTTCTTTGAATGCCTGCTCAGTATTAAGGTACCGTCTGGCTTCTCGTCGAATATAAAGGGAATAATAAACATGGCAAAGAAAAAGTTCCAGAACCTAAAGTCTCATGACTGCTACGTGATTATGACGCAACTGCTTCCGGTTGCATTGAGGGGGCTTCTACCGGAAAACGTTCGATTAGCCATTGTGAAGCTATGTGCATTTCTCAATGCAATCTCTCAGAAGGTAATCGATCCAGAAATCATACCAAGGTTAGAGAATGATTTGGTGCAATGTCTTGTCAGTTTCGAGTTGGTGTTCCCACCATCCTTCTTCAACATCATGACGCACGTCCTAGTTCACCTATGCGAAGAGATTAACGTTTTGGGTCCTGTATTTCTACACAATATGTTCCCTTTTGAGAGGTTCATGGGAGTCTTAAAGAAATATGTTCATAACCGTGCTAGGCCAGAAGGAAGCATCTTTAAGGGCCATGAAAATGAGGAGGTCATTGAGTTTTGTATTGACTTTATTCCTGACCTTAAGCCGATTGGTGTTCCTGAATCGCGGCATAAGGGTAGACTGGATGGAAAAGGCACGCTAGGAGGGGAACAAATAATATGTATGGACGGACATTCTCTCACTGAAGCACACTACACAGTTCTACAGAATTCCACCTTGGTGGCTCCGTATATGGATGAACACAAGAATTTGCTACGCTCCAAACACCCGGAGCGGTCTAATGACTGGATTACACGTGAACAAACCAGGAGTTTCGCCAGCTGGTTGCAGACACGTACCATGCATGACACCTCTATTGAAGATGACCTATACTTGTTGTCCCAGTTACCATCTTCGAATATAATGACTTTCAAAGGGTACGAGATAAATGGTAATACATTTTACACGATCGCCCAAGATAAGAAGAGTACCAACCAAAACAGTGGTGTCCGCTTTGATGCAGAAACCAAGACGGGAAAGGAAACATATTATGGTTATATACATGACATATGGGAACTTGACTATCGACGTAGTTTGAAGGTCCCTTTGTTTCGGTGCAAATGGGTCAATATGACACGAGGCGGGGTAACGGAAGACCCGCAGTACGGAATGACAACAGTGGATCTCAACAATCTTGCGTATGCAGACGAACCATTCGTCCTAGCCAATGATGTGGCACAGGTTTTCTATGTGAAGGACATGTCTACCAAGCCAAGAAAAAGAAAAGATAAGGAAGCGAATGCATCGTACGATGAGCCAAAGCGGAACATAGTTCTTTCTGGGAAGAGAAACATCATGGGAGTGGATGACAAGATAGACAAGTTAGAAGATTATGAAAAGTTTGATGAAATTGCTCCATTTACAGTGAATATTGACCCGAGCATCCCGTTAAATGATGAAAATTTTCCATGGTTACGGCGCAAAGGGACACACGGGAAGAAAAAGTTTCACACCCAAAGATCTGGGATGTGATCGGCTTCACTATCATCACTTTCTTCTGTGTTTCACACCCAAAAGGGAATCTCTATAATATTTAGGGTAGTTATGTGTTTTGGCATTTGAAACACGAAGAAATTTTATGTGCAAACAAATTCTTTCATGCCTTTACTGATTTTTAAAGTTAAGTTATTCACAAACTAGTGATTCACACTAATTTCAAATAATTCAAAATTTAAACTATTCAAATTTGAAAACTATGGACACTAACAAAAAGTTTGTAATTTTTTGTACGTAAAGCAAAAATATTCACAAAGAAACTCTAAATACACACAAAAAAACTCAAAAATAAATAAAGCAAAAATAAGCCTGCCTACTAGGCCAGAGCAGCCTGCATACGACTAGAAACCCAACCTGTTGTTGGGCCAGGGCGCAGGCCCGCAAAGGCCCTGTAGGCCCACAGGGCAGCACAGATGACATAGGGCCAGTAGGCCTGCTTTGGAGAGGAGCTCGAGAGAGCTACCGCACGGGGGTTTATAAACAAGTGTGGACGCCCCTCGGCTAGCGAGGTGGGACTAAACTTGCCGCACCGCACCTGCGCCAGCGCACCCCCTTTAGTACCGGTTGGTGGCTCCAACCGGTACTAAAGGACCCCCTTTAGTACCGGTTGGTGCCACCAACCGGTACTAAAGGGGGTGCCTTCCCGCCGCTTGGCCTGGCCAAAACAGGCCTTTAGTACCGGTTGGTGGCTCCAACCGGTACTAAAGGCCCCTCCTATATAAACAACACTTACGAAAATTTCAGTTTCTTATCTGCTTCTTCTCCTCTGCACCGCCGCCCGCCGCCCCCGTACGTCTCCATATCCCTCGTCGCCACCCCCGTCGCCGCCCCGCCCTCGTCGCCGCCCCGTCGTCCCCGTCCCCGTCATCCCCGTCGTCACCGCCGCCCCGTCCCGGCCCGTCCCGCGTCGTCCCCGTCCCCGTCGTCGCCGCCCCGTACGTCCCTGTCGTCGTCGCCGCCCCGGCCCGTACGTCCCCGTCCCCGTCCCCGTCGTCGCCGCCCCGTCCCTGTCCCCGTCGTCGCCGCGCCCGTCGATGTCCCCGTCGCCGCCCCCCGTCGCCGCCCCCGTCGCCTCTCGCCTCGCCGGTGAGCGCACACACACACATACATTTTTTGTTTTTTAGTTATACAAATAGTTAGAAATTTTTCTGTTTTTTAGAAATTGTTAGAAATTTTTCTATTTTTTAGAAATAGTTAGAAATGTTAGAATTGTTAGAATAGTTAGAAATGTTAGAATTGTTAGAATAGTTAGAATTGTTAGAATTGTTAGAAATGTTAGAATTGTTAGAATAATTAGAATTGTTAGAAATTTTTCTGTTTTTTAGTTATAGAAATAGTTATAAAAAAGTTAGAATTGTTAGAAATTTTTCTGTTTTTTATTTATAGAAATAGTTATAAAAAAGTTAGAAATTTTTCTTTTTTTTAGTTCTAGAAATATTAAAAAATGTTATACAAATGTTAGTTATATATATAGAAATGTTATAATTTTTTTTCTGTTTTTTAGTTATAGAAATATTAGAAATTTTATAGAAATGTTAGTTATATATAGCATTGTTAGAAATGTTAGAAATTTTAGTTATCAAAATCCAATCATTAAAAAAATGTTACTTTTTGCGGGCATATAGCTAATATTTGTTCTCGACAATGCCCGGCCCGCATCCTCGCCGTCGACACGTCCGCGACGACGTCCGGCTGACCCATGTCCGGGACTGGGCTCCGCCGGGCTGGCACTGCGAGGTGCTGCCTGGAGGGACGCGCCGCTTGATGAGGAACCCGGCCCCGGGTCCCGTCGTCGACCCTGATCTCGTTTGGTGGCGTTCGCGTGGGCTAGTTTCGATGCGGAGGGAGCCGGCCCCGCCGGAGGTGGTACATCGCCGTGTCAGGGAGGAGGACGAGCACGTCCATCGCTACATGGTTGCGTTAGAGGGCGGCAGGTTCTCCAATACCTGGCAGTTTCTTCAGGGATCTCACTTCAGCTATGATCCTGTGAGGGTTCCTTCTCTTTGGGTGTCCACCGCCCCCGCCGCAGGAACCGCGAGTGTCCTAGATACTTCTGTAGTATTCGATCTTTATTAGCTACCTAGCCAGTGATGTATTCGATATTATATCTATTATTCGAGACGATGTATTCGAGATTATATCTATTATTCGAGACGATGTATTCGAGATTATATCTATTATTCGAGACGATGTATTCGAGATTATATCTATTATTCGAGACGATGTAATTTGAATACTAAATTGTTTTATATTTCTTTTGGATTAGTTAAATAAAAGCTATGGCGGACAATACCGACAGAGAGGGAGAACAGAGCATGTTTGATATCATACGCGGGCCAGATGATGATCAGAATGAAGAAGATTATGACGGCTCCGAATTTCTAAACAACACCAGAGAGGGTGATATGATATTCGATCGCGACGACCGAATGGATGAAGTCATGAACTACGATTATGACAATGACGAAGAACATGTTGATCCTGAAACAACAAAGACCGGCGAGGTATATATATTTATATAAGCAGGCATCTGGTGATCATCACATGTTTTAAATGAGTTGAAGATATATTAACGAATCGATCTTTCTTCTTTCAGCCATCCAGATCGAGCAAATCTTCAGGCAACAGGACGAAACGAGGCCCGAACAAAAAGTTGAAGGAGGGCGTAAAGTATAATATCGAGGCAATCAAACCTAATGGCGAACCATTAGCGCCTAAGAAGATTGCGGACAAGTTCGTTCGTCAGTGCGGAGTTCTTGTGAAGGACCAACTCCCGATCTCCCTTCAAGAATGGAGAGAGCCAGCAAAGCCACGTCCAAATCTTACTTTTGTCGATGACAGACAAAAAAGTCTGCTTTGGGATACTCTCATGGAACATTTCACCCTACCAGATCATTTCACAGAAGCAGATGTGCAGAAAGTCAAGAACGCTGCTCTTAGGAAGATGGCGGTTGCATTCAAGAACCACAAGAATCATGAATGAGACAAGTACGTCAAGGGAAGAAGGAAGACTCCGGTATTCGAGGGAACACTAGAGAATCAAAGTGCTCATTGGGACGATTTCGTGAAATTCAAGGATTCAGAATTAGCTAAGGAACGGTCAAGAATAAACAAGAAGAATGCCGAAAAAAAGGATAAGTTCCATAAGCTGGGGCCAGGTGGCTACGCGGTGGCAATGCCTAAGTGGGATAAGTCTGAGAAAGAGATGGAGGATGCAGATGTCACTCCGGTTACTAAGAGCTGGCCCCACAGGTGCAGGACTTGGTTCTATGCGCATGGGGGGGAGTTGGACCCGAAGACAGGCAAAGTTTTGACGAAGGCATGTCTGAACGGAGCCGACGATAATTTACTTGTTGCAATAGAAGAGGCTCGAACTGGGGTGTTCCAGCCCAACAGAGAGAACGACGAGCTTACGCGTGCCCTGGGAAATCCTGAACACCCGGGAAGAACATGAGGCAAGGGCGCTATTCCGTGGTATGAGGGGTTTTCTGACTGGAACGCCGACTACAGAACCCGTGCGAGAAGGAAGATTGCGGAGGAGAAGCAGAGGAAGATGGAGGAGGAGAAGAGGAAGCTGGACTATGAACGCCTTCAAGGCCTAGAATCAGCGCACGCGGACTTGGTAGTCAAATTCCAGCGGCAGCAGGAGCAGATCGACTCACTTAGCCAGCAAAGGGGGTCTCAGCAGCTGCAGCAGCTAGCGGATGATCCAGCATTGGATACCACCGCCCCATCCATGCTGAGAAGCAGCGTGGGTTCCGCCCCGTTTGACGCAATGCTAGATAGATACCCCGTGGATGACATCGCGGAGAACACTAACTGCGAGCTACACTACAAAATTAAGAACATATCCTTGAAGGTGGCGGACGGCGTTGCTTATACAAATTCCCCCGATGCAACCTTCCATTGCAACCCGATTCCAGCAGGCTATGCTCGTGTCGTGGTTGATGAGGTGGTGGACCAATATTCGGGGCTAGAGCTTGACATTCCTGGAGATGACGAGGAGCACACACTCGGAGATGCCAAACATCATATCATCCTATGGAGAAAGGATTGCATCATCTTTCGAAGGCCACCGACACCGCGTCACCCGACTCCTCGTCGAAGTCCGCCACCGAGTCAGCAGACTCCCGCTCCTCCAAGTCCACCAACGCGTGAGGCCACTCCTCCTCCTCCAAGTCCGGCAAAGTGTCAGGCCACTCCTCCTCCAAGTCCGACACAGCGTCAGACGTCCACTCCTCCTCCAAGTCCGGCACAACCTCAGGCCACTCCTCCTCCAAGTCCGGCACAGCTTCAGGCCACTCCTCCTCGTCCAACTCAGCCCCGTCAGCCGTCTCCGCCGCCTAAGCAATCGCAGAAGAGACACCCCGCAGCTATGGTGAGTAGCGGTACGAGTTGAGGTCATAGTACAGGAAGTACAGGCGGAGGCAAGCGATATAAATATGGTCCAAACCTCACTACTCCTCTTCCTGAGAGGGCTTACGACAGGACCGAGGAGCAAACCAATGCCATAGTGCGGGCAGAAGTCGACGCCCATTTTGGACCGAAACCGCCGCCGCCGCCAAGGGAGAAAGTGCCTGTGGAAGTAGTTGACCACTTCATTCATATGGCTCAAGCACCAGCTCCTAAGCCTGTTGACACAGACTATGAGCGCCACATCAGGAAGTTACATCGACAACGTCTATAGAAGGAGGCGAGCTCGAGCTCGAGCTCGAGCAAACAACAAGCAGCTGTCAAAAAATGCGGGAAAACCGTTGCCCAGCTGGGAAAACAGGCGGCGCAATCGATCCCCCCGCTTGTTGTGCCGCCAACAACACGTGACAGTACGCACGCCCAATATTATTGGGGGCAAACAGTTTACGTTCCCGAGGTGGGCGATGTGGTAATAACCCAGCAGCATATAATGCAGGCTGAAACTCTCAACATCACTGTTGGACAACTCCTCGAGATCGAGGACATGCCTGTGCTTACAGAGGAGGAAATAAAACGGAAATATGCCCGGGGCCAACCTTTGGTCAAGCCAGAAGAGGTCAAGAAGCTCCCAACGAGAATGTATGAATTGCATCAATGGTACATGGACATTACCAAGAGATCCGATCGAGAGTCCCTCATGGTGCAAGTCAAGAAGGATCATTACTACCATCAGAAACCTGTGACCGTTGACTATTCTGAACTGTTTCAGTTATACAATCAAGACGCACTCGACAAATCTATCGTCAGTTGCTATTGTCTGTAAGTGATTTCTTTCTGTAATTTAAGTCTCAAGCTAGCTGTAGTGATCCTTTTGATCAATCATTACCTGTAATTATCCTCACTATATTCTTTTCTGTGGTATTATGCAGGATGAGGATGTATGAAATGAGAAAAGGTGGACGCTATGGCATTGGGTTCATTGACCCAAACACCGTTAATGAATACACATGGAAAATAAACAAGCATCATGAAAAGCAGGTAGAGGACAACATGCTAGAGTTCTTGAAGAGCCTCAAATACAATGAAGATATACTACTTCCTTACAACTTCCAGTGAGTCACACTTTCTTGTACTACAAATTCTCTGTTTTTGCCTACTAGCTAGCTACATGTTTTTGCTTACATATGCCCGCTTAATTAAGACATGCAAACGTGTGTGCATGCAGATATCACTGGATCTTGTGTATCATTAAAGTTGACGCCGGAACAGTTGAAATACTGGACTCACTACTCAAAGCAAATAGTGACTATAACATTTTGTTGGGATAGTCAACAGGTAATTTCAATCATTATTAACTATATATCTCGGCCTATTTACTTCGTCATTTCATGATATGAACTATTTAATAACCCCTTTATTCATTTTCTTTGTCGGCGGGCAGGGCTTGGGCAAGGTTCATCAGCGTCACGGAAGGCGAATGGAAACGACAACTGAAATGATTTCGAACGAAGGTAAGTAATTGAAAGTGCGTTATATCGACTAGAGGGGGGGGGGTGAATAGGCGATTTTTATGAAAGTCTTCAAAACGTGAGAGTTATGAAGACAAACAATGAAGATTATGCCTATTACTATGTAGCGGAAGTTAGATTACACTAGGCCAGCCATGGTCATGTATTCAATAGAGTGAAAGCACAATGACAAACAGCTGCAGTGTAATAAGGATCAGGTAGGAAGAAGTTATGAAGCCAAACAGATCATACATTCACGTTGTGAAGACAAAAGATAAAGCAAGCATGCAATGGCTTCACAATGAGTAACAGTAAGAAAAGGAAGTGAAGATGAAACCAGTGACTCGTTGAAGACAATGATATGTTGGACCAGTTCCAGTTGCTGTGACAACTGTACGTCTGGTTGGAGCGGCTAGGTATTTAAACCTTAGGACACACAGTCCCAGACACCCAGTCCTGAACACACAGTTCAGGACACCAAGTCCTCACCGTATGCTCCTTGAGCTAAGGTCACTTAGTCCTCGCCCAATCACTCTGGTAAGTCTTCAAGGTAGACTCCCAAACCTTCACAGACTTCGTTCATTGGCAATCCACAATGTCTCTTGGATGCTCTGAACGTGACACCTAACCGTCTGGAGGATTCACAGTAAGTGTAATAAGTCTTCAGATCACACAGACAAGAATACTTAAGTGATGCCCAATGTTCTCTGGCTCTGGGTGGTTAGGGCTTTTCTCCTCGCTAGGAATTTTCTCTCAAAGGCTTCGAGGTGGGTTGCTCTCAAACGACAAAAGCCGTGCACTGAAATCTGAGCAGCCAACCGTTTATGGTTGTAGGGGGTGGGCTATTTATACCCACTTGGCAACCCGACCTAATTTGTTCGAAATGACCCTGGGTCACTAAGGAACTGACACGTGTCTCAACGGTCAGATTTCAAACTCTCATGGCAACTTTACTTGGGCTACAAGCAAAGCTGACTTGTCCGGCTCTGGACAAGATTCGCTCTCATTGTCTTCACTCGAAGACATAGGTTTTTTGATTTAGGCATCACTTCAGTCATTAAAACCGAATCAATGAGGGACTTCTACCTGTGTTATCCTGCAATTCTCACAAACACATTAGTCCCTCAACTAGGTTTGTCGTCAATACTCCAAAACCAACTAGGGGTGGCACTAGATGCACTTACAATCTCCCCCTTTTTGGTGATTGATGACAAACTAGTTGAAGTTTTCAACGGGGAATATAGTCTGTGAAATTGTAAAGGATAAGGAATTGTCTTCATAAGTTGCAAGGGCTCCCCCTGAAGATGTGCATATAAGTTAATTTGCTTTTGGAATGCAAATGCACATGGCAGGTTGTACTTGTGGAGATCCACTTCAGCTTATGATGACAATCCACTATGCATGTGAAAGTATATGAAGATAATGACATGCATAATGGAAAATGGACGTCTGCAGAATGAGATAGGTGCGGAATTTATCGTCGCATGCGGGATTTATCTTCGCATACAGGGTGGCAAACGAGTAGCAGACGACCATCGAGTTTTAGTGTTACAACTCAAAGAACCAAATGAAACAAAAACGAGAGTTGTAAACACGAAGCAAAATATAGCAAAGCACCCGCCCATATGGACCCGCTTGAAGACTATCAACCCATATGCTTCTCCCCATTTTGTCAGCAAGGACCAAAAAGGTTTGAAGACATAGAGTGTCTACTCGTTTCTAGGAGCAGCAGGGTCGTTGGAGTTGTTTGGCGGTGCAGAAGAGCTTGGAGGTGCTGAAGCAGGTGGTAGTGATGTAGCATCGTCTTCTTCATCAATAATTCTAGAAGTGACTGTGGCAGCAGATGAAGAAAACTCAGAGTCTTCAAGTGATGGTGTGTTGCGCATCATAGCCCTTCTAGGAGGTGTGGTGTCAAACTTGAAGCGCTCAGTGAAGCCATCCTCTTCAAGTTCAGCTTCAGTACATATCATTGAGAGCCCTTTCCTTGTACGACGGCAGGTTTCATGTGTAACGAAAGCATTCTTGGTGGCAAGGTTTCGAAGACGATTGGCATCCACCAAGAGGCTTTTCATCTGACGCTTTAGCCAGTCGTGATGCCTATCTTATTTTTGATGAAGGGCCACAAGAAGCTCTCGGTCAGTGAGAACACGAGCACGCTTCTTGGGTCTTGAAGCAGTTGCACTATCAGTGGCTTCAGTTGAAGCAGGGTGTGGCGCACGTGTAGTGCCAGCCAAAGGATACACCCTGGAGATGGCTTCAACACCTTCATCATTCTGAGTGAAGCTATGGTGTTCTGCATTCTGAAGACTTATCGGTTGCTTGGCAGGCTCAGGATATATAGCTTCAGCAGAGGTATCTACATCTGGCAAGAAGATCCGATGGTTTCGGGCTGAGGGCTGATACGAGATCACAGAGTGCAGTTTGATCAGCTTCATCACCCAAGGAGCATAGAACTTCAAACCAAATAAATCTGAGCCTGACGCTGCAAGTTGGTGTATGAAGAACTCCTGTGCGTTGAAGCATTTGCCATGAAGGATATAGAATATGAGAGTCTTCATTGCACCCTCAATCTTGGCATGTGGAGAGTGTCCCTTAATGGCCAGAGAGTCCGCTGGATGATGTGATATATGGTCTTGGGCAGGTACTCGAGGTCTTCAACGAAGAACTCAGTTGGATAGGGTGCATCATGAGGCAATGGCTTCATCATTGAGAGCATCTGACTCATATTTGGTTCAGGCGTCTGGAATATGCTCTCAATAGCTTCAGCATGTAGTTGACAGCCTTCCTCGAAGAATTCGCCAGGAGTGGGCAGGCCGGTGAGCTCAATGATATCAAATGCATTGGCTTCATGATGGACATTGCCGGTCATCCACTCCAGGACCCAAGTCTTCGGATCTCTGTTGTATCCTTTAATATGGAGGGTGGCATAGAACTGAAGCAGAAGCTCTTCATTCCAGTGCTCTTCATCAGTGACAAACTGCAGCAGACCCACTTGCTTAAAGCAATCCAAAGCTTCCTCTAGACATGGCAGACTAGCAGTGGCTTCAACCTCAAGGCGCTTGTGCGGGAAGATGCGACCTTGGTTGTATAGGATGCTTGAGTAGTAGCTGCGCTGAGGATAGCTCCAGAACCTATCTGATACAATCCTTTCCCTTGAATAGGGGTTCTTGGAGCTGTTGAAGAACGTGTTATCTGCCTTGAAGCTATTGATATCAAAGGAGCCAGGTGCTGATGCAGGACCTGGGAACCTTGGAAACCTTGGGACTGGCTTCTGGACATGAGGCCTGTGCTCAACATGATAATCAAATTGAGGACCAGCAGCAGACTCAGGAACAGAAGTGTCTGGATCAGTAGCTTCGCTGTCTGCTGAAGCTTTTGGTGGGGAGGGCTCCACATTTGCTTCAGTGTGTGTTGTGGCAGCCTCAACATTTTCAGCCTCCACTTGTGTAGTTGGAGGGACAAACTCAGGCACGTTCTCCTGGAGAATTGCGTCTTGATGGAGCGGGGGAGTGGGTTCTGGTGGTGCTTCTTCATTGTCTTCGGCTGATGCAGCCGGAATTTCTTCAGTATAGACTTGAGGCCTTGGACCTTTGCGAAGCCTGCGGAATGCAGATGACGCCTGTGGGGTTGGAGTGGGCTGGGCCTCAATGTCTTCTTCCTCTTGAGGGCGATCCGCCCATGACGCATCTTGTGCAATTGGCGTCAGAGGACGACCAATGCTGATGAGTTCGCTTGTTTCAAGCTGAGGAAGGGCTGCATCATCTTGCACATTGTCCTAGTGACCAATGTCTTCAGCAGCTATGGGGTCGGCTGTTGGAATATCTTCAGCTTCAGGAGCCTCTGTGGGAGCAGGCTCATGAACTGTCAGTTGTCTTTCTGCATTGGGGTGAACTATAGAGAGGGGTTCAACCATCAAGGGCTCTGTGGGAGCAGCCCAAGCTTTCTTGATCTTGCGCTTCTTCTTGCTGAGGTCAGAAGGAGAGGCTTCAGAGTGTTTCCTCTTCCTAGCTTCAGCCTCTGCATTCCGTGTCCTTTTGAGCTCTGAAGCGGTTGACCGGCTCTTTGGCTTCGAGCCAGTCGTGGCGGTTGGGAAGACAATCGGAGCTTCTTGCCTTGGTGCCTCTGGTTCAGCTGGAACAGCCTTCTTCTTTTTCTTTGCGGCCATCTTGGGGTCGATGCCAGGACGCCCAAGTGCCTTGCGCTTCTCGGCCTCATTGTAGGCCTGCACACATCTTTCAGCCAGAGATTTCATCCGCTCACGCGAGCCCTGAGCTTCAGCACGCTTCTTCAGAAAATTTTCCTTAAGCTCATGCAACATGGTTTTGAAGCTCTTCACTTCCTGCACGCTGAGCCTGGCCATGTGCTTCTTGAACTGAGCCTTTTCATGATCAATTTTCTGCTTCAGCTCAACAATGTGCTGAGCAATGGCAAGTTCTGAAGCAATTGCGCCTTGGAAGGCGACGCTGAGGCCGACAGGCAGCTGCAGATTTTCGAAGCTGATGTCTGGTGAAGCAAACCATTCGTTGATGAAGTTGTGGATGATGGCGACATCAAAGAGAGGCAAATTGTTGAAGATTTCAGCTTCTTCTTTGCGTTTGATAAGCTGCTCTAGAGCGTCATCTCCAAGATCTTCATCGCTTGATAGATCAATGGCTTCGCTGCGCAGAATGGCAGCAACAGTGAGCTCTTTGCCGGTGTGTTGCTGGGGCACCTTTTCCTTCTGGGGCTTGGAGACGCGGGATACGTCTTCAGACTGCACACTGACTTCAGGAGGTGCAGTTTTCAATGGCTTCGCCCTTGAGATTTTTGACGAAGGGGCCGGCTTTGAAGCTTTTGGCTTCTTGGACCGCTTTGGCTTCGGTACAGCAGGAGCTTCATCAGACTCAGAGTCAGCTGGAGGGTCATTCACAGCAGTCCCTTGAACTAAGATGTGGGTGATGAGGCCCTCAAGGTTGGCAAACGGACCGATGACATTGGGTTCTGCGTAGCGTGTGCCATCTGCCCTTGGTGCTGAGGGACCAGGGTTGAAGTCTAACCCAAATTTCTTCTTATTCAGCTTCGCTGATTGTTGGGCAAACTGAAAGTTGCGCTTGAAGATATTGTCGTCACGACACCAGAGGAGTGACGACGTATGCGCATCATCAGCTGTGGTCCTCGGACCATGCATGGGTAGAAGCCTTGAGCAATGGCTTCATCTCTGGTCCTGGGTACGAGATTCTTGTAAAGGATGTCCCCCCATGGGTTCTTGATGGCACATTTCTCAGCATACTGATGAAGCGGTATTTGAACCATTGTTCTGCCCAATAGCGTCGAATCCATTGGATTCGGGTCTTGCGCTGCCCATAACTCTCTTCAGGATCCGTTTTTTACATTTCTGCCAGGTCTTCAGGTAGATCTTTGGAAGTCCCTTCACGTCTCTGTCTGCCCCCCTTCCTTGCTGCTGCTTCTGAAGCCATAAACTTTAACTTGAAAGGCTTCAAGACTTTCAAAGGCTTCAAAGGCTTTCTTTTTCTGGACCAACAGGAACTGGCTTCAGGAGAGTTTATGTGATGCTGTAGGAATTCTGCAAATGAATGCAGACTATGAGAACCGAAGGATTCTCCCACGGACATGTACCTGTGACAGCATTAAGGTGCGAGGGAAGGGGAAGAGGTCATATGCATTCTCAGAAGGTTTTGAAGATTAATCAGTTTAGAAGACATTGACCTCATCGTGCGAAGACATTCACTCATATATAAGAAGTTGGTTCCAGATTTGTACGAACCCACAGATCAGTACAAGTGAGGAATCTAACTACTTTAAGCACAAGTGAATATACTAGGCATGTTATGAGATGCAGATTGAGAGATCTAACTTGTGTGAAGATAAACCTCTTATGGTAGAAAGTGACAGAACCATGAGATCAAAGGGGCTGTAAAAAGAAGTTTTATTTACCACACTTGGAACTGCTAGACGGAAGTAAGAGATGATGCTGAGCAGTTCAGTCCTCCGTGCCCTAACTTGGCGACGAAAGACACCTACGGCGACGGCGGAGAAAATGATGTCCGCGGTCGGCGTGAGGACGACGTCGGAGAGGTTGCGGCAGCAAAGCGCTTCGTCGCCGGCGTCGTCGAGTGCTAGCGGTGGCGCTAGGGTTCTTGCGAGGGTGGAAGAAGGAGATAATGACCGCGGTAAGTGTGAATTTATAGGCTCAGGGGAGGCACTGTGCTATTACACAGGTGCCCCTGGCGATTCGCATCTGAGGAACACGTGGCCAGTTTGCGGAAGTTTTGGGTCTGTTCCACGTCCCACACACGCCTGGATTGTCGGGCGGTCGTTCCTGCTTCTCCGGATTTTATGTGGAGGAATGAGCATTAAAAACGGACTTTATGGTTGTCTCTATATCTTCAGCTAACAAGGACACAGTGAAGACATTCGACATTTTCAATAGAATGCATATGACTTGGAGAGATAGAATTTGAGATAGAAAGCATAGAGAGATTAGGGTCCGATCACATTCACTTAGTTCAAAAGATTCAACCAAGAAGACATAGCTATAAGTGAATGCTGTAGAGGACAGAACACTAGTATGTATATATCTATATAATCAACGTAGTGAAGATAATCATGAAGACATGTTGAGTTCGAAGCCAAATCAAATGTGAAGATATTGCAAGGTAACGCCATGAGTGAAACACTTCAAAATGGAACGTTTGGTGGTGGCGTTACCCACCGTATAGGAAGTATTAGACCCAGACACGGCGCACAATTATCGTGGTGCTCCGAAGTCAAATTCCACATTAATGTATTCACACTTAGAATGTATGTCTTCATTGATTGAAGATATACTTTACTTTGTGTGTTGCTCATCTAAGTCATCATATGCATAAGTGTTAGGATGTGTGCCTGATCACAGGACATTTGAGGATTCCAGGATATTTAGCTCACACCGTAACTTGCAAAACCTCTTCTCATCCAAGGGCTTGGTGAAGATATCTGCCAATTGCTCTTCAGTGTTGACGTGTATGATATCAATGTCTTCCTTCACAACATGATCTCTGAGAAAGTGATGACGAATTTCAATGTGCTTTGTCTTCAAGTACTGAACTGATTTGTTGGCAATCTTGATGGCGCTTTCGTTGTCGCAGTAAAGTGGTACTTGCTTCAGATGAATGCCATAGTCCCTGAGTGTTTGCTTCATCCACAGAAGCTGAGCGCAGCAAGATCCAGCAGCAATGTATTCAGATTCAGCAGTGGAGAGAGATACACAGTTCTGCTTCTTTGAAGACCAACATACAAGTGATCGTTCCAGAAAGTGACATGTGCCTGATGTAGACTTGCGATCAACTTTGTCACCAGCATAATCAACATTCGAAAATCCAACCAAATCAAACTCTGAGCCCTTTGGATACCATAATCCTAGAGTTGGGGTGTGAGCCAAATATCGAAGAATTCGCTTCACTGCTAAGTGATGCGACTCCTTTGGTGCCGCTTGAAATCGAGCACACATGCAAACACTAAGCATAATATCTGGCCTAGATGCACATAAATAAAGCAAAGAACCAATCATGGAGCGGTATACCTTTTGATCGAACTCTTTACCATTGTCGTCAGGACCTAGATGATGTTTGGCTGGCATTGGTGTTGTGAAGCCTTTGCAGTCTTGCATACCGAACTTCTTCAGGCAATCTTTGAGATACTTCTCTTGAGATATGAAGATGCCATTGCGTTGTTGTCGTATTTGAAGACCAAGGAAGAACTTCAGCTCCCCCATCATGGACATCTGATATTGCTCTTGCATCATATATCCAAATTCTTCACTGTACTTCTGATTGGTGCAGCCGAAGATAATGTCATCCACATATATTTGGCACACAAACAGTTCACCATCATATGTCTTCGTGAAAAGAGTGGGATCCAGGGAACCAGGTATGAAGCCTTTGCTCTTCAGGAAGTATTTGAGTGTGTCATACCAGGCCCTAGGAGCTTGTTTGAGGCCATACAGTGCCTTGTTGAGCTTGTATACCATGTCAGGATGTTTTGGATTTTCAAAGCCAGGCGGTTGTGCAACATACACTTCTTCTTCAATCTTGCCATTGAGAAAGGCACTTTTCACATCCATTTGATATAGAAGTATGTTATGATGATTTGCATAGGCCAGCAGTATGTGTATGGCTTCAATCCTAGCCACAGGAGCAAATGTTTCATCGAAGTCAATGCCTTCCACTTGAGTATATCCTTGAGCAACAAGACGAGCTTTGTTTCTGACAACTTGACCATGCTCATCTTGTTTGTTGCGGTATATCCATTTGGTGCCTATTATGTTGTGCTTCCGTGGATCAGGACGCTTGACCAGTTCCCATACATTATTCAGTTCAAACTGTTGAAGCTCTTCTTGCATAGCTTGAATCCATTCAGGTTCCATGAAGGCTTCTTCAACTTTCTTGGGTTCTGATATTGATACGAATGCGAAGTGCCAACAGAAATTTGTTAGCTGAGTTGCCCTTGAACGAGTGAGTGGACCAGGTGCATTGATGCTGTCAATTATTCTGTCAATCTGCACTTCATTGGCAACACGAGGATGTACAGGGCGAAGACTTTGCTCTTGCTGATCTGTGTTGTTGTTGGGAGGAATGTCTTCAGGCTGAGCATTGTCTTCATGTTGATCAGGTGCTGAGATGATAAGTTCTTCTTCAGGATGAGCTTCAGAAGGTATAATCTCTCCAGTTCCCATTAGCTTGATTGATTCACTAGCTGGAATCTCATCTAGCACATTTGGCAGTTGCTCTCTTTGTGAACCATTTGTCTCATCGAACCGCACATCCACTGTTTCAACCACTTTGTAATGAAAAAGATTGAAGACTCTGTAGGAGTGCGAATCCTTTCCATATCCAAGCATGAAGCCCTCATGTGCTTTTGGTGCAAACTTTGAGGTGTGGTGTGGGTCCTTGATCCAACACCTTGCGCCAAATACTCTGAAGTAACTGACATTTGGCTTCTTGCCAGTTAGGAGTTCATAAGATGTCTTGTTCAGAAGCTTGTGAAGATAAACACGATTGATTGTATGGCATGCAGTGTCAATGGATTCAGTCTAGAATTTTCTTGGAGTCTTGTATTCATCTAGCATTGTTCTGGCCATCTCAATGAGTGTTCTGTTCTTGCGTTCGACGACGCCATTCTGCTGTGGCGTGTACGGAGCTGAGAATTCATGTGTGATGCCCAAGGTATCAAGATATGTATCAAGGCCAGTGTTCTTGAATTCAGTGCCATTGTCACTTCTGATGTGCTTTATCTTGGCGCCAAAATTGTTCATAGCACGATTGGCGAAGCGTCTGAAGACATCCTGCACTTCAGTCTTGTAAAGGATTATGTGCACCCAAGTATATCTAGAGTAATCATCAACAATGACGAAGCCATAGAGGCAAGCAGTAGTAGTAAAAGTTGAGTAGTGAGTGGGGCCGAAAAGATCCATGTGGAGCAGTTCGAAGGGTTGAGTAGTAGTCATGATTGTCTTCGAAGGATGTTTTGCCCTTGTCATCTTCCCTGCTTCACAGGCACCGCATAAGTGATCTTTCTTGAACTTGACGCCCTCGATGCCTATGTCATGCTTCTTCTTCGCAAGGGTGTGGAGGTTCCTCATGCCAGCATGCCCAAGCCTCCGATGCCAAAGCCAGCATTCTGAAGCTTTTGCAAGAAGACATACTGCAAGTTGTGGCCCTGCTGAGAAATCTACCACGTACAGATCATCTTTTCGATACCCTTCAAACACTAGAGACTTGTCAGGTTCCATTAGTACTAGGCAACGATATTTTCCAAACATTACGATCATGTTCAAATCACAAAGCATTGAGACAGACATTAAGTTGAAGCCAAGGGATTCAACAAGCATGACTTTATCCATGTGTTGATCCTTTGAGATTGCAACTCTACCTAGACCCAATACCTTACTTTTACCAGTGTCAGCAAATGTGATGTGGCTCTTGTCGGATGGACGTAAGGTTGAGTCCATAAGAAGGCTTCTTTTGCCAGTCATGTGATTTGTACACCCACTGTCAATAATCCATTCTGAAGACTTTGAAGACGCTGGTGTCGTACCCTACAGTGCAGTTAGGGGGATAGGCTTCACGAAGAGAATTGTGAAGCAAAAACATTTGACGAACCAGTGGATTATGAAAACTTAGATCCAGGTTAGGACTAATAGGGAGAGTAGCATGCGATTCAGGAACGAAGTACATAATGATGCCATTCGGGCATTTTATCTTGCGCCCTACAAGATTTTTAAGGTCCCCAGCAATAGCGTCAGAAGGTTTTGTTTTTCTGCTGGAGACCTTTCCCTGCAAAAGAGAGTTAAGCTTTCTTAACCACCCACATCTTCAAGGGTGGCTTAGAAGCAATAAGTTTAAGTGCAGCATCTGAGAATTTTGGCTTTGAAGCCTTAGCAAACAGTCTTGCAGGTGGACAATAATACTCATAGGAATAAGCAGAATAATTTTTGGTCATATGAACATGACGGTTCGATGAACCGCTCTCATATTCATATGCCTGAGTATGGTTTCCCTGCAAAACATTTGCGTTAGTGTGACTCAGGTGAGTCCTCTGTTTGTATGAAGCCTTTGGACCGGATGAAGCCTTTGGTCTGAGGTTTGTCTTCTTCAAGTGAGGTGTCATGAAGACATTCACATGAAGATTTTTCAGACACTTTTTCGGAACCCAGATCTTCTTCATAGGAGGTCCATTCCTGCAGTTAGTACCAATGTACCTGGCAAACACTTCACCATTCTGATTCTTAAACAGTTTATAGTTTGCATCAAAGGATTCATCAATGATAATGGGGTTAGCACAGGTGAAGCCAGATAAATTGGATGGATCTGCTGAAAGTTCCTTTGCAGCAACCCATGTGGTTTTGGGGTACTGCTCAGGTTTCCAGTAAGAGCCATCTGCATTTATTTTCCTTACGAACCCAACACCCTCTTTCCTAGGGTTTCGGTTCAGAATCTGCTTCTTGAGGACATCACATAATGTCTGATGTCCTTTAAGACTTTTGTACATCCCTGTTTCAAGCAATGTCTTCAACCTAGCATTCTCATCAGCAATAGTAGTGGTATCCTCAGCAGAGGGGTTAGTTACCACATCAACAGTTGAAGATATTGCAACAACAGTAGTAGTGGAACATTCAGCAACAGAAGTAGCATTATCACGCTCAATGCATTTAAGACATGGTGGTTCAAATCCTTCCTGAGCGGGACTGATCTGTTCGGCGCGAAGTGACTCGTTTTCCTTTTGAAGATCTTCATGAGCCGCTCTCAATTTCTCAAGTTCTTGCTTCCTTTGAAGATAATCATAGGAAAGCTTTTCATGAGTTGTTGAGAGAGTATCAAGACGATCCTCAAGTTCCTGATACTTAACGTGAAGATTTTTTATGTCTTCAATTAAGGATTCAGATCGAGTCATTTCAGCACCCAACAGATCATCGCTTCTGTCTAACAGTTTTTGAATATGTTCCATAGCTTTCTGTTGTTCAGTTGCAATTTTAGCAAGTGTTTTGTAGCTGGGTTTTGAATCACAGTCAGAGTCATCGTCACTAGATGTTTGATAGCGAGTAGTGTGTGTGTTTACCTTGGCACCGCGTGCCATGAAGCAGTAGGTAGGAGTGGAGTCGTTCTTGTCATTTGCATCGGTGTCGGTGATGCAGTCATTGTCTTCAGTGTTGAAGATGGACTTGGCGACGTATGCTGTAGCCAGACTCGCAATGCCAGAATCAGACTCCTCCTCAGACTCCACCTCCGCCTCCTCAGAAGCGGACTCCTCCTCTGAATCCATTTCCTTGCCAACAAACGCACGTGCCTTGCCAGATGAGCTCTTCTTGTGTGATGAAGACTTTGAGGAAGACTTGGAAGAAGAATTTGAGTATTTCTTCTTCTTGTTGTCGTCAGAGTCATATTCCTTGCTCTTCTTCTTCCTTCTGTTCTCATTGTCCCATTGTGGACACTCAGAGATGAAGTGTCCAGTTTTCTTGCACTTGTGACATGTTTTCTTCTTGTAGTCATGAGCAGAAACTTCATCATTCCTTGAGCTTGATCGTGAAGATTTTCTGAAGCCTTTCTTCTTGGTGAATTTTTGAAACTTCTTCACTAGCATTGCAAGTTCTCTTCCAATGTCTTTAGGATCATCAGAACAGCTGTCAGATTCTTCTTCAGATGAGGAAACAGTTTTTGCCTTCAAGGCACGAGTTCGCCCATAGTTTGGACTGTAGATATCTCTTTTCTCAGAAAGTTGAAACTCATGTGTGTTGAGCCTCTCAAGTATGTCAGACGGATCGAGTGTCTTGAAATCAGGACGTTCTTGAATCATCAGGGCTAGGATATCAAACGAACTATCAAGTGATCTCAGCAGCGTCTTGACGATTTCATGTTTGGTGATCTCAGTGGCGCCGAGGGCTTGAAGCTCATTTGTGATGTCAGTGAGCCGATCAAATGTGTGCTGGACATTCTCATTGTCATTTCGCTTGAAGCGGTTGAAGAGGTTGCGAAGAACACTGATTCTTTGATCTCTCTAGGTTGAGACGCCTTCATTGACCTTGGAGAGCCAGTCCCAGACCAGCTTGGATGTCTTCAAGGCACTCACACGGCCATACTGTCCTTTTGTCAGATGGACACAGATGATATTTTTGGCAGTAGAGTCCAGTTGAGTGAACTTCTTGACATTAGCAGCAGTGACACCTTCTCCAGCCTTGGGAACGCCGTTCACGACGACATACCATAGGTCGACGTCAATTGCTTCAAGATGCATGCGCATCTTATTCTTCCAGTAGGGATATTCAGTTCCATCGAAGACGGGGCACGTAGCGGAGACTTTGATTATCCCTGCAGTCGACATAGCTAAAACTCCAGGTGGTTAAACCGAATCACACAGAACAGGGGAGCATCTTGCTCTGATACCAATTGAAAGTGCGTTATATTGACTAGAGGGGGGGGGGTGAATAGGCGATTTTTATGAAAGTCTTCAAAACGTGAGAGTTATGAAGACAAACAGCGAAGATTATGCCTATTACTATGCAGCGGAAGTTAGATTACACTAGGCCAGCCATGGTCATGTATTCAATAGAGTGAAAGCACAATGACAAACAGCTGTAGTGTAATAAGGATCAGGTAGGAAGAAGTCATGAAGCCAAACAGATCATACATTCACGTTGTGAAGACAAAAGATAAAGCAAGCATGCAATGGCTTCACAATGAGTAACAGTAAGAAAATGAAGTGAAGATGAAACCAGTGACTCGTTGAAGACAATGATATGTTGGACCAGTTCCAGTTGCTGTGACAACTGTACGTCTGGTTGGAGTGGCTAGGTATTTAAACCTTAGGACACACAGTCCCAGACACCCAGTCCTGAACACACAGTTCAGGACACCAAGTCCTCACCGTATTCTCCTTGAGCTAAGGTCACTTAGTCCTCGCCCAATCACTCTGGTAAGTCTTCAAGATAGACTCCCAAACCTTCACAGACTTCGTTCACTGGCAATCCACAATGTCTCTTGGATGCTCTGAACGCGATGCCTAACCGTCTGGAGGATTCACAGTCCTCAAGTGTAATAAGTTTTCAGATCACACAGACAAGAATACTTAAGTGATGCCCAATGTTCTCTGACTCTGGGTGGTTAGGGCTTTTCTCCTCGCTAGGAATTTTCTCTCAAAGGCTTCGAGGTGGGTTGCTCTCAAACGACAAAAGCCGTGCACTGAAATCTGAGCAGCCAACCGTTTATGGTTGTAGGGGGTGGGCTATTTATACCCACTTGGCAACCCGACCTAATTTGTCCGAAATGACCCTGGGTCACTAAGGAACTGACACGTGTCTCAACGGTCAGATTTCAAACTCTCATGGCAACTTTACTTGGGCTACAAGCAAAGCTGACTTGTCCGGCTCTGGACAAGATTCGCTCTCATTGTCTTCACTCGAAGACATAGGTTTTTTGATTTAGGCATCACTTCAGTCATTTTGACTGGTTCTCCTGGACCCCACTTAACAGTACGGTGGTTCCTATGACTCAACACAAAAGAAAAAGAACTACGAAAGATCTAAGTCTTCGAGCTCCATAGGCTTCATAACATGTCTTCTTTTGTCATAGTCTTCAATGTGAATATCTTCATATACCACCTTTGTCTTCAATGTCTTCATACATTTTTAGGGGTCATCTCTGGTAGTAAAACCGAATCAATGAGGGACTTCTACCTGTGTTATCCTGCAATTCTCACAAACACATTAGTCCCTCAATTAGGTTTGTCGTCAATACTCCAAAACCAACTAGGGGTGGCACTAGATGCACTTACAGTAATTAAGTAGTACTAGCTAGCTAGCTAGCTGCCATCTCTTTAATTATCATGCTTGATTAATTATTATCTGATCAAATTAAATTCCATTCTCGTAATAAAGGCTCTGAAGCAGGCGCAGGGGACTGATCTGTATGCATTCTGCGTTTGCGAGAACATTCGCATGATAGCGTCCGAAAGGAGCAGATTTCAAAGACAGGAATGGGTACGCTTGTCAGAACACTATTCATAATTTTTACACCATTATCGATATCTAGTCACACAACTAATACACATGCATATTGATCTCCTTCTTAACAGTTCAAAGAGGTGCGGGACAAGCTCCTACAAACGGACCGCGTAGAAGCACTTCAAGAGGAAATAGCGGGATTTTTGCTCGACCATGTCATAAATCCGAATAGAGAATACTATTACCCGCTACCGCCCCCATCGACCAGGTCATGAACCACTTCCAATTGTCATCGTGCTCCGAAGGTACCAATTAGGCTAATGCCACTAGCTCCGAAGGCAACATGCATATGTAGGAGAAATTATATATAGCTATACATGTGTGTATGTGTAAATTAATATGATGGTTTGTGAGACATTGATGATATATATATGATTGGTTCTACTAGAAATTCTATATATATATATATATATATATATGTATAACGTGTACAATGTGTAGTATCGTAAAATACCAGCAAACGAAAAGGAATTAAAATGGAAAACACAAAATTAAATGAAAAAGAAATCATAAAACCAAAAACCCCCCAAACATTTTAGTACCGGTTGGTGTTACCAACCGGTACTAAAGGGTTCTCGGCCCCCAGAGCTGGCTCGTGCCACATGGTTGCCCTTTAGCACCGGTTCATGCTGAACCGGTACTAAAAGGGGAGGGGCCTTTAGTGCCCACACTTTAGTGCCGGTTATGGAACCGGCACTAAAGGGCCTTACGAACCGGTGTTATTGCTCGGTTCTGCACTAGTGCACGGTGACCATGAATCTGGCGCCAATGGTGCTAGCCCTACTAGTGTAGGGCTCCTTAGCGACGTCGACTTCGCAGCGTATGGTCAAGGAGCCATCACTTGCCATGTACTTTGATTTCGCATTTTCTATGCCGACACACTTGGGACAACCCCACGACATAGCAGTGTCCCTCGCAAAGAGAGTGACAGAGCTGTAATTCACGGTGAGCGGCCACGTCCCGCTGGGGTCTTCGATCTTGAAGCACCTGGACGCCCTGACGCCGGGGAATCCTTTAGGAAGATGAGATAGAAGCGCGAGGAAAGCGGAGATGTAGTGCCGAGCGTCGTCGGATCTCCCCGATGGGTACACGTCTAGCACCCAGTCATAGCCGCCGACCTTAAAAGGGCTGGAATGGATCCTTTGGCCAACGCCATGACTCCTCTGCACGGCGTTGAAGTTGGGGATCTTGAAGTCATGCCAGCCGTGCACCTCCTCCGACGCGTTGAACGTCGATGAGCTCTTCTCCGGCAGAAGGGAAGAGTTGCGGTAAGGCCATGCATGGCCATTGCAACTCTCTCTACGATCTCGAGTACCAAAGGGCTGCAGGTTTCCTTGAGCTCCTCGTACTCCCCCGTCGCCATCACGGCCGCGAGCACGTCGGGATGGGTTGCAATGTAGAATGTACTCGATGCAGGACTGCTCGAGCTGCCGGCAGCTCTTCCGGCCACGCACCAGCAGCAGCGTCGACATGACGGTCCATGCGTTGAGGTTCTCGGAGAGGATCTTCTCGCACATGAGCCTCAGCCTTTCCAGGTCGTACCGGTCGGCTGCCACGAGCAGGTCGCGTGCCATGGCTTCACAGCGCCTCGCCTTGGAGGGGCGCCGTCCCACGTTTTTGCTTGGTCTGATGGGCAGCTCGTCGGTGTAGATGAAGCGGAGCATGGCCCTGAAGGTGGAGACGCTCATGTCATCGATCCTGATGGCGCGCGCTCCCGCGGTGGAAGCCGAACTGTGCCACCTGAACTCCGCGGCGAAGACGGACGAACACATGGCGGGCACGAGCTTGTGCGCCTTGATCTCGGTCTGCTCCACCAAGAACGTCACGTCCGGCGGTATGCCGCTGGACGCGTCCGGTAGCACAAGTTTTTCGAGATCCTGGGAGATGGTCGGCGATGATGGCACCGCGACGACGAAGCGTTTCGTGCTCTCCGTTTTGGCAACCAGTTTCTCGTCGAGCACGTCGACGGTGCAGAGAATGGTGAGGCAGTCGTCCTCCACATATAGCGCCTCATGGCCACGGAATAAATCTGGGAGCGTTAGCTTCCAGCTCTTGCCGGTTTTGGAGAAGGCGTTGTGGCCGTCGCTCCGCCACACGGCAGCCGGCCACCGGCCGCGCGGGTCGTCCATGCGGAGGCTGGCCATGGCGACGACCACGTCTCCCTTGCTGCTGCCGCTGGCGACGAGCTCGAGGGTGATTGACGAGAGGTGATCGTCTCCTTTCTCACTGAAGTCGCAGAGGAGGGCCCATGTGTGGCCGCCGGCAAGAAAGTCGCCGGACTTGATACGGCTGTTGATCCTCGGCAATCTGTAGCCCACGATGTGGAAGTGGTGCGTCGCTCTGAAAATGGACGACTTATGCGTCGACGCCGTGTTTTGCGGCGTCGAAGCCATGGCGGCCAGATTCATGGTTTGCTAGATCGATCTATATATGCGGGAAGAGGATGGGCATGCAATGCGAATAAAGAGGCCAATACCCATATATGGTTATTGATGATTCGAATCGATCCCAACCGTAAAAGTTTCAATCTCTTCCCAAGCAGCACGCGCATGCCCTTTTGTAGTTTGACGCGAGGGCCGGGGGCCAATGCACAATGGTCAGGCAAGAGACGTAGTGACTAAATATCCATATCTTTATCTTTATCTTTACCTTATACTAATAAAGCGGCTATGGCTTCTGCCCGTCCATCATTAAAACCGTCTCTAAAGTTGCAAAAATTTATCCACCAATGCCACCGATAAATGAGAAAAATGTTTGGTTTCTTATTTTTTTGTCGCGCTGGTCCATAGCTCAATAAGAGGAGACCCCCTTACATTCAATGATGATGTGAGCAGCGCACTGATTGGTTCCTTACCTACCAAGTTGGAGGTCGTGGGTTTGATTCCCATACCCCCCCTTTTTCTTTTTAAGGGTTAATTATCCTTTTGCTCTTAATGGTGTTCATGTGCTCAGTTTTGCCCTCAGTTGCAAATCGTGCTCAGTTTTGCCCCTAGTCTGTCCGTACTGACTCGTTCCGTGAACACTGCCGTCTCCTTAGGTCAACGTTTTGACTCGGCCCTTACAGGTGGGACCAGGCGGCAGAGACACGCTAGACGATCAGACCGTTGCACGCGTGGCTTGTGGGACCCAACAAAGAGCCATTGAGCAGAGAGCCGTTGCGGGTGTGCTATATAAGCGGGCAACAGAGAGCGGCGGTGACCACGGCGACAGAGAGAGCGGGCGACAGAGAGCACGGCGGTGACCACGACGACATAGAGAGCGGCGGTGGGAAGATAGCTGTGGAGGGCGCGACCGCGTTGAGATCCCCTTCGGCTTCGAGCTCCATGTCTTCTTCAAGCTCCCGCGCCACCTCGCGGATGCAGAGCCCGGCGCGCGTGGAGATGCCTATCTTCGTCTGTCCGCGGTGCCGGGCGGGCATTGATCGGAGGGTTTCTCACACACCGAAGAACCATAATCGTCCGTTCTACATGTGAAGTGAGAAACGGGTAAGAATCGGGGCAATTGCACCATTTTCGTGGTCGGGATCATTGAGAAATGGGTTGATCTGTTTGACGTTCATGCAGGTGAAATGTTTCTTTGAAAGTGCAACTATCCCTAGGTGGTTTTGGTAATTCATAACAACATATAGCTCATTGAGCTAATGCTATTCCAAGATGATTATTTCAGGAAAGCTCAATGATTGTCATGGCATGGATGGTGAAAGTGGAACCCTCAAAATGCTAAGGACAAAGGATTGGCTCAAGCTCAAAAGCTCAAGACTCTTTATTTTATATTTTAGTGATCCAAGATCACATTGAGTCTTTAGGAAAAGCCAATACTATCAAGGAGGGATGAGGTGTTGCTTAATGAGCCTCTTGCTTCATGTGCTTAGTGATATGCTCCAAAACCCTCAACTACTTTCCCATATCCACATATGACCTAAACCCTAAGCCAAACTCGGTCCTACCGATTCTTTCTATCCGGCGCCACCGAGTTTCACTTGTCATAAGCCACTGCCAAACCCTAGCAATTCGGTTCTACCGATAGGGATCTCGGTCTCACCGAGATGGGATTGCAAACTCTCTGTTTCCCTTTCGTAACTTTTCGGTCTCACCGAAAGAGCGAATCGGTCCCACCGAGATTGCAATGTAAATTCAGTGTTTCCCTTTTGTAACTTTTCGGTTTCACCGAAAGAGCAAATCGGTCCCACCGAGTTTGCCTTACCAACTCTCTGGTTAGCTAATTACCAAAATCGGTCTCACCGAGTTTGTGTAATCGGTCTCACCGAGATTACGTTATGCCCAAACCCTAACCATATCGGTCCTACCAAGTTGCATGTCAGTCCCACCGAAAATCTCTAACGGTCACTAGGTTTACCTTTTTGGTCCGACCGAGTTTGTTGATTCGGTCCCACCGAGATTGGAAAACTATGTGTAACGGTTGGATTTTGTGTGGAGGCTATATATACCCCTCCACCTCCTCTTCATTCGTAGAGAGAGCCATCAGAACACATACACAATTCCAACTCATATGTTCTGAGAGAGAACCACCTACTCATGTGTTGAGACCAAGATATTCCATTCCTACCATATGAATCTTGATCTCTAGCCTTCCCCAAGTTGTTTTCCACTCAAATCTTCTTTCCACAAAATCCAAATCCTATGAGAGAGAGTTGAGTGTTGGGGAGACTATCATTTGAAGCACAAGAGCAAGGAGTTCATTACCTACACACCATTTGTTACTTCTTGGAGAGTGGTGTCTCCTAGATTGGCTAGGTGTTACTTGGGAGCCTCCGACAAGATTGTGGAGTTGAACCAAGGAGTTTGTAAGGGCAAGGAGATCGCCTACTTCGTGAAGATCTACCGCTAGTGAGGCAAGTCCTTTGTGGGAGATGGCCATGGTGGGATAGACAAGGTTGCTTCTTCGTGGACCCTTTGTGGGTGGTTGCTTCTTCGTGGACCCTTCGTGGGTGGAGCCCTTCGTGGACTCGCGCAACCGTTACCCTTTGTGGGTGGAGCCCTCCGTGGACTCGCGCAACCGTTACCCTTTGTGGGTTGAAGTCTCCATCAACATGGATGTAGGATAGCACCACCTATCCGAACCACGGGAAAAACATCCGTGTCTCCAATTGCGTTTGAATTCTCCAAACCCTTCCCTTTACATTCTTGCAAGTTGCATGCTTTACTTTCCGCTGCCAATATACTCTTTGCATGCTTGCTTGAATTGTGTGATGATTGCGTGACTTATCCTACAATAGCTAAAATCTGCCAAGAACTAAAATTGGGAAAAGGTTAAGTTTTTATTTGGTCAAGTAGTCTAATCACCCCCCTCTAGACATACTTTCGATCCTACAAGTGGTATCAGAGCTTTGGTCTCCATTTGCTTTGATCTCCATAGCTTTTGGTGGTCATAGCCTTGGTTTCACAACCTAGGAGAGTATGGCGTCTAGCGAGAGAAATTATCACCGTAGAGGTCCTTACTTTGATGGTACTAATTTTGCTAGTTGGAAGCATAAAATGAAAATGCATATTCTTGGACATAACCCCGCCGTTTGGGCTATTGTGTGTGTTGGTTTGCAAGGTGACTTCTTTGATGGGAAAGAACCAAACCGTGAAGCTACCGCGGATGAGTTGAAGATGTTGCAATACAATGCTCAAGCTTGTGATATTCTCTTCAACGGATTGTGCCCCGAAGAATTCAACAAAATCATCCGTCTTGAGAATGCAAAGGAAATTTGGGACACTTTGATTGATATGCACGAAGGTACCGACTCCGTCAAGGAATCCAAGTTGGATGTGCTTCAAAGTCAACTTGACAAGTTCAAAATGAAGGATGGTGAAGGTGTCGCTGAAATGTACTCTAGGCTTGCTCTCATCACAAATGAGATTGCCGGCTTAGGAAGTGAAGAGATGACCGATAGATTCATCATCAAGAAGATTCTAAGAGCCTTGGATGGAAAATATGATACCGTGTGCACATTGATCCAAATGATGCCCAATTACAAAGATCTCAAGCCAACGGAGGTGATTGGAAGAATTGTTGCTCATGAGATGTCACTTAAGGATAAAGAGGAACTTCACAACAAATCAAGTGGTGCCTACAAAGCCTCATGTGAAGCCCCTACATCATCAAGTGAGAAACAAAACTTCAATGAAGAATTGAGCTTAATGGTGAAGAACTTCAACAAGTTCTACAAGAGTAGAAGCAAAGATAGAAGCTTCAAGTCAAGGTCCTACAATGACAAAAGATCTTCTAGTCGAGAGCGAAACTGCTACAGTTGTGGAAGACCCAGACACTATTCCAATGAGTGTACGGCTCCCTACAAGAGAAGAGAAGATTCTCCAAAAAGAAGAAGCAAAGAATCACCACCAAGAGAGAGAAGGAGTAGAGATGATCGTTACGAACAAAGATACTCACGGAGAAGCAAGGATTCGGAAAGGAAGGAAAAATCATCAAGGAGCTACACAAAACAAAGACATCAAGCTCATGTTGGTGAATGGGTATCCGGCTCCGACTCCGACAGCCACTCCGAGAGAAGTTATCACTCCGACTCCAAAGATACTCAAGATGAAGGTGTTGCCGGTCTAGCACTTGTGTCAACCAACTCCTACAACATATTTGACTCACCAAATGAAGGAATTGGAAGATGCTTCATGGCCAAAGGTCCTAAGGTAACACACCCCGAGTATGTTGAGTTCAATAGTGATGAAGATGACTTGTTAGGTGATGATTTGCTTGTTGACAACTCTAGTGATGAATACTATGATGAAACGTCAATTAATCATGCTAATCAAGATAAAACTAATGACAATGATAAGGAGAAGATTGAGGCTCTAACTAAAGAACTAAACACTCTTAAGTTAGCTCATGAAACTATCTTCGAAGATCATCGAGAACTTTTAAGAGCTCATGAGAAATTACGCTTTGAAAAGCTCAATCTTGAGCAAGAGCATGAGTTCTTAAAAGCAATCAATGATGATCTCCGCAAGAAAAGTTCTTCTTACATTGCCAAGCGTTTACTCTTATCCACTTACATGCCTCAAGTCAAGTCTAGTAACAAGAACAAGAAAGATTCTTTCTCTAGTAGTAACAATGATCAATGCTAAATCCAATATTGTTGCTTCTAGTAGTTCTCTTGATTCCACTAATGATTCTCTTAGCCAAGTTACACTTGAGCAAGAAAATAGCTTATTGAAGGGAATTATAGAGAAAGGAGTGTACAAAAGCCTTGCCGGGAGTAAGCAATTCGAGGAAATTGTGCGTAAGCAAGGAATGCACCGGAAGAATCAAGGTGTTGGTTTTGAACGAAAGTTCAATGCCAATGGAGTTGAGTGGGAAGAAGATCAATACCCCAAGACAAAGTTTGTTCCTCAACAAGAGAAGTATGATACTTCTTTCAAGGGGACACAAGTTCAAGATGATCTTCCACCACAAGACTACAAGCAAAAAGGCAAGACAAGCTTCAAGAGGAAATTGATGCATTTGAAGAAGCTCCTAAGACCTTAGTCAAGTGGATTCCCAAGACTACTTCAAGTTCCACTTCATCAAGTACGACTACAACTCCAAGGATTCCCATCAAGATGGTGTGGATCCAAAAGAAGAAGAACTAGAGAGTTTTTGAGGGTGACTCCGCCAACATACTTCACTCTTATCATTTTGGCAAGAACAAGTGCAATCAACTTCCACATCTTGCACTAGTTCAAGGAGTCACAAACCCTCTTGTTGGTAAGACAAGGGACAAGGTAACCTAAAAGTTTTCATGGACATCATCTTGTGTGTGCATCACTCTATGTCTATGGATATCCTTGTTTGTTCCTTGTGGGACTAACCCATGTAGGTATTGAAAGTGCAATTCACTCAAATGGATAGCTCCAAGTGATCTACATCAATATTGAGCATCCACATCTTCAACATCTACATGAAGTCATCATCGACAAAACCCGAGGTTAGTTCATCCCTCTAAGGGGGGATATCACATCTAGGGGGAGCTTTACTCTAAGACTTGAGCTAAAGCAACTCTAAAGATGTGAACACAACAATGCTTTATGTAAAAGTGGTAACCCCACTTGAGCTTAAACGATGAGTATGACCTATGATCAAGTGTTCTCACTTGACTCCTAAGTCAATATACTCATATATAGATGACCTTGTCATCGCAAATTGCTTGATAGATGCTAGAATTGGTTGTGCATGCCTTGTCACATATTTCATTTGCCATCTTATTGTGTGAGCATGCTGGTTGCATATTTTACTCATTCGAGGACATCCACTTGTTGCTTTGATTGTTTTGTTTTATTTCCTTTTGCCAAGTGGATCTACAAGAATGCCTAAGAACCTCCTCTAGCTATCTATGCTTTTCTCGTCTCAAACTCTATTCATGCTACATCACAAAATTTGATCAAGTCAGATTCGAACCACTCTGTGTGAGGAGCGCTCGGAGTCCCCGATTCGTCATAGACTTAAACTTCCAAAACCTCTTTATGATTCTCGGTCTGACCGATACCCCACTTTCGGTCCTACCGAGATCATTAAGTTGATCTAGGTTTTCGATCTCGGTGCAACCAATTTGAACCTTTCGGTCACACCGAGTTTCAGTAACTGCTTGCAGTTATGAATCTCGATGCCACCGAGTTGTTCCACTCGGTCACACCGACAGGGTTGGGCTATATATAGTCACGGGCAAAAATTTGGAAATTTCTCCGAACCCCTTCGCCCGCGCGATAGCCTGCTCTGCCAACGTGGTCTCTGGATCGTCTCCTCGCCGCCAGCCGCCTCCAGTTGCTGGTCTCCATCGCCGTCAACGGAATTCTACCCCGCCGTTGTCGCCGTAGCGAGTCTCCGCCGAATTAGGGTATAGACTCGATCTTTGTGCTATTCTCCAATCCGATTCTTAGCACATTGTGATCATCATGATTCTTGCCACGATTGAAACACTCCTATCCAGTCAATGCGCTCGTAGATTAGGTTTGATTCGAAAATTTTAGGGTTAGGTTTCCGTCGAAACCATCTCGGACCCACCGAGTTGAAAAACTCGGTCCCACCGATTTGGCTTATGCCATTGCACAAGTGAGACTCGGTCTGACCGAGAATTACTTATCGGTGTGACCGATTTTGGAACTCTGTGTAACCCTAGCAGTCTCGGTGCCACCGAACTGTGACTCGGTCTGACCGAGTTCACTAGTTTAGGTGCCAAAACTGCTTCGGTATCACCGAGTTTAAAAATCGGTAGATCCGAGATGATTTCAGTGGGAAACTAAAACTAAGTTTGTGGATCATTCTTTTGCAAAAATCTCTGCATTTTGTGAAGCTCATCTATTCTACCTCATCTATAAACTATTCACAGGGTCAGCAGACAGCTTGTTCATCATGTCAGATCAGAGTGACAGCCAGAATGTGTCAGAACAGCAAGTGCACATGAGTGAGGGCACTAGTCCCTCCAGCTCTTCAGATGATGGCAGCAGAAGTACCCCAAGCAATTTGCCAAAAGCTGCCACCAGACAGAGGAAGAAGAGAATTTCAGATTCTGAGGATGAAGATTATGTGGCAGAAGAGGAAGCAACTTCCAAGAGAGTTGAACCAGCTCAAGGCACAAAGCCAGGATTAAAGATCAAAAGGCCAGCAGGTAGGCAGCCTATGCCAAAGGCCAGAGCCTCAACTCAGATTCCTGAGCCAGTTGCTGCTGAAGGAAAGAAAAGGAAGGAAAGGGTCAAGAAGACCGTAGCCAGAGTGCTTGGAAAGGCTTCCATCATGGAAGAAGAGGAAGAAGAAGAGGTTGCTACACCAGCACCTAAGGCACCTAAGCTTATGGGTGATGCTATAAGATCAGGGGCTGCCACATCTAAGCCCAAAGAAGCACCCAAAGCTGCCTCCAAGCCCAAGTCTGCACCAAAGAGAAATACGAGGAGCATACCTACAACTGAGAAGAACAAGGCCCCAGTGCCTGAAGCTGCAGAAGAAGATGATGAAGAGCAAGTACTCAGAAAACTCAAGCCCAAGATCCCAGACCACAATGATGCTCATCCTGTGGCTGAGGATATGAAGCTCAGGAGAGACTCAGGGCTGAGGAAGTGGAGAGAAGCAGATCCGTATGCTTCAAGGAGAAGAACTGCTGTGGATTACATATTTCACACCAAGGAACAGCAGGACTTCTATGAGACAGTTTTGCTTGACAAGAAGCAAATAGTCTGTGACATGAGATGGGTCGACTAGGAATACATCAAGGAAAACGAAGAGTACTACCCTGGAGTGTATGACAGCTTCAATGCTTGTGGAGTAGCAGACTTTGTTGGGCAGAAGCTCATAAAGTGGAACGAGGAGCTTATCATGCAGTTCTACTCCATAGCACATTTTTATCCAGATGGGAGGATTGTATGGATGTCAGAAGGAACCAGATATCAGTCAACAGTTGCTGAATGGGCACAGCTCATCAATGCCCCAGAGGAGCATGAGGGTGACTTGGATGTCTATGCCAAGAAAAAGATGGATCATAACTCGATGTCCAATATGTACAAGGAAATTCCAAACGAGGCACTTGATACTTTCAAGTTTGGGTCTGTGCATTATCTTCTATCAGGGCTGCCAACCATCAATTGGATATTGAGGCACACCTTATTACCCAAGTCTGGAGATCACAAGATGATCAGAGGCCATGCAATCAATTTGCTTCATGTATTTGATGTACCTCAGAAATTCAAGGTCATGAGCCTCATAGTAGAGACTATCAAGAGGACTGCAGCAGATCAGAAGAGGAGCTGTGGATATGCCCCACAAATTCAGGAGCTCATTAACTCCAAGATGGGCACGGGCATATACTTGTTGGACAAGGAACACCTGCCCATCCGTCCAGATTTTGAAGATAATCAAGTTGTTATGACTGAGAATGAGCCATCGTCTGCCCAAGCACAAGCAAAGAAGGAAAAGGCAAGGAAGGAGAAAGCTGCCAAGATGCCAACTCAAGAGGAGGCATCTGAGTATTTCTTGAAAACCAAACAAGAGAAGCTTGGTTGCATCCACCCTGCGGATTGAGAAAGGACTAGCCACCCTAACTCAGAACCAGGCAAGCCTAGAGAGAATCATGGAACAAAAGTTCTATGACTTGGATGTTAAGGTGACAGAGATTCAGACTGCTGTGGAGCAGCTCCAAAATGACATGCAGGAGAGGAGAGGCAGGACTACAACTGATGCCTTTGCCAGAGTGCCACGAGGTCCGAGGTCGTCTGCAGTGCCAGTTCCTGACACAAGAGCAACTGCCTCAGCTCCAGCCGTAGCACCAGCCCAACCTGCTCCAGCGTCTACTTCAGCTCCAACTCCAGCGTCTACTTCAGCGTCTACAGAAGCCTTCGTCCTTGGAGTGATCCGGACTCCACCACCACCTGAAGATCAAGCCTGAGCGTCGATCTAGCACTATGCATTTTCTAGGAACTTTTTGGTAACTTGTTGCCAAAGGGGGAGAAAAATGTATAGATCATAGGCTTCGAGAGAGAGAGTGTTGCTTTTTTCTCTCTTGCTTTATTTGGTGGTTTTTCGAACTTTGTTTGCTTTTGAGTGCTTGAGATACTATGTCATTGCTCGTGAGACATTGATGATCATGTGTTTGATCATAAGCTACACTTAATGCTTGATGAATGCTATTATCTTATCTATCTTATGTGATCATTCACTATTCTTGGTGATGAGTGCATGTATTTCATTCTTATCATTTTAAGCGCTCCACCAAGATGTATGTGACATGGAAGAGTAACCCATGACTCTAACTCTTTGTGCATTTGCAGTCCAAAGCAAAATTTAAATATGCACAAATTTAGGGGGAGCTCTTACTTGTCACATACTTCTCAAAGCGACGATATATTTCATGCTTATTATCATTTGTCGAAGCTTTGATCTATATGTTGTCATCAATTACCAAAAAGGGGGATATTGAAAGTGCAACTATCCCTAAGTGGTTTTGGTAATTCATAACAACATATAGCTCATTGAGCTAATGCTATTCCAAGATGATTATTTCAGGAAAGCTCAATGATTGGCATGGCATGGATGGTGAAAGTGGAACCCTAAAAATGCTAAGGACAAAGGATTGGCTCAAGCTCAAAAGCTCAAGACTCTTCATTTTATATTTTAGTGATCCAAGATCACATTGAGTCTTTAGGAAAAGCCAATACTATCAAGGAGGGATGAGGTGTTGCTTAATGAGCCTCTTGCTTCATGTGCTTAGTGATATGCTCCAAAACCCTCAACTACTTTCCCATATCCACATATGACCTAAACCCTAAGCCAAACTCGGTCCTACCGATTCTTTCTATCCGGCGCCACCGAGTTTCACTTGTCATAAGCCACTGCCAAACCCTAGCAATTCGGTTCTACCGATAGGGATCTTGGTCTCACCGAGATGGGATTGCAAACTCTCTGTTTCCCTTTCGTAACTTTTCGGTCTCACCGAAAGAGCGAATCGGTCCCACCGAGATTGCAATGTAAATTCAGTGTTTCCCTTTTGTAACTTTTTGGTCTCACCGAAAGAGCAAATCGGTCCCACCGAGTTTGTCTGACCAACTCTCTGGTTAGCTAATTACCAAAATCGGTCTCACCGAGTTTGTGTAGTCGGTCTCACTGAGATTACGTTATGCCCAAACCCTAACCATATCGGTCCTACCGAGTTGCATGTGAGTCCCACCGAAAATCTCTAACGGTCACTAGGTTTACCTTTTTGGTCCGACCGAGTTTGTTGATTCGGTCCCACCGAGATTGGAAAACTGTGTGTAACGGTTGGATTTTGTGTGGAGGCTATATATACCCCTCCACCTCCTCTTCATTCGTAGAGAGAGCCATCAGAACACATACACAATTCCAACTCATATGTTCTGAGAGAGAACCACCTACTCATGTGTTGAGACTAAGATATTCCATTCCTACCATATGAATCTTGATCTCTAGCCTTCCCCAAGTTGCTTTCCACTCAAATCTTCTTTCCACAAAATCCAAATCCTATGAGAGAGAGTTGAGTGTTGGGGAGACTATCATTTGAAGCACAAGAGCAAGGAGTTCATTACCTACACACCATTTGTTACTTCTTGGAGAGTGGTGTCTCCTAGATTGGCTAGGTGTTACTTGGGAGCCTCCGACAAGATTGTGGAGTTGAACCAAGGAGTTTGTAAGGGCAAGGAGATCGCCTACTTCGTGAAGATCTACCGCTAGTGAGGCAAGTCCTTTGTGGGCGATGGCCATGGTGGGATAGACAAGGTTGCTTCTTTGTGGACCCTTTGTGGGTGGTTGCTTCTTCGTGGACCCTTCATGGGTGGAGCCCTTCGTGGACTCGCGCAACCGTTACCCTTTGTGGGTGGAGCCCTCCGTGGACTCGCGCAACCGTTACCCTTTGTGGGTTGAAGTCTCCATCAACATGGATGTAGGATAGCACCACCTATCCGAACCACGGGAAAAACATCTGTGTCTCCAATTGCGTTTGAATTCTCCAAACCCTTCCCTTTACATTCTTGCAAGTTGCATGCTTTACTTTCCGCTGCCAATATACTCTTTGCATGCTTGCTTGAATTGTGTGATGATTGCTTGACTTGTCCTACAATAGCTAAAATCTGCCAAGAACTAAAATTGGGAAAAGGTTAAGTTTTTATTTGGTCAAGTAGTCTAATCACCCCCCCCTCTAGACATACTTTCGATCCTACATTCTTCCTTTGGGTCGATGCTCTGGCCAAGACTCTGATGAATGAACTGCAAGAAGAGCATGAATAATGGTTGCGCATGCTGCCACGAACGGCAGTGGCCGCAACACGAGCTCCGGAAGAAGAGATGGAGGGCGAAGCACGCACTGACAGAGAGCTAGTTGCTGAGGTTAGGATGTTGAAGAAGAAGGTTAGGAAGCTTGAAGATCAAGCACAAATACCCATTTGCAATTACTTTTGTGCATTTGTAGGTATGGTAATCGCACTGGGTGTACTATTGAAATTATATGGAAAGGCATGAATTAAGGAGGAATTTGTAAGCTTGAAATTGTATGAAAAATTCACCTTGTTTAAATGTTGGTCAAATTTGTTTAAATGTTGAAAAAAGAGAAGAATGACCAACATTTAAATATGTTGAAAAAAGGAAGAAGAAATGAGAAATTCAGAAACTTTGATCAATGAAATGCAGCTCTCTGCTCTGCCTTTTTGTAAAAAAAAGTTCCTCTGTGGGCCAAATTCAGAGCGGAGAGCCAAGTGCCGGCTAGACTAATGGGCCAACTGCATCCAATTAGGCCCATTCGGGGGTGGGCAAATGAGATCTCTTGCGTGTTTTTCTGTTTTCTGTTCTGATTTAATTTAGATAGTAAATCATTTTATGTAATGCTAAAACTTTTTGTGAAAGCTAATTGAATTATTCCAGAGCCAAACAATTAAGTTTATATTTTTTTGGAGCTGTTAAATATTTAATATCAATTTAATTACTCCAATTCAAATACACCATGATTTAAATCAAAGACCAAAATGTCATGGAAAATGTGCCTCAGCTCTGGTAGAGGTTTACACCCGATGCCAAAATTAATGAACATTTTTGAAGGACATTACATTGAGAAAAAAATAATTTATCTAAAAAATGAAGGGTGGAAAATGCACAAAAAATTATTGCGGCTGGGACTTGAACCCAGGACCGCGTGGGTTGTGGCATTTAGGGCCGCACTAGTAACCGCTAGGGCAGATGGAAAGACTTTGACATGGCTAGAGAAGGAAGCTATACATAGTGAGACCGTTGAAGGAAATATGCTCTAGAGGCAGTAATAAAGTTGTTATTTATATTTCCTTATATCATGATGAATGTTTATTACTCATGCTAGAGTTGTATTAACCGGAAACTTAGTACATGTGTTAATACATAGACAAACAGAGTGTCACTAGTATGCCTCTACTTGACTAGCTCATTAATCAAAGATGGTTAAGTTTTCTAGCGATGGACAAAGAGTTGTCATTTGATGAACGGGATCACATCAGTAGAGAATGATGTGATTGACTTGATCCATCCGTTAGCTTAGCACTATGATCGTTTAGTTTATTGCTATTGCTTTCTTCATAACTTATACATGTTCCTATGACTATGAGATTATGCAACTCCCGAATACCAGAGGAACACTTTGTGTGCTATCAAACATCACAACGTAACTGGGTGATTATAAAGATGCTCTATAGGTGTCTCTGATGGTGTTTGTTGAGTTGGCATAAATCGAGATTAGGATTTGCCACTCCGATTGTCGGAGAGGTATCTCTGGGCCCTCTCGGTAATACACGTCACTATAAGCCTGGCAAGCAATGTGACTAATGAGTTAATTACGGGATGATGTATTACGGAACGAGTAAAGAGACTTGCCGGTAATGAGATTGAACTAGGTATTGAGATACTGACGATCGGATCCCGGGCAAGTAACATACCGATGACAAAGGGAACAACGTATGTTGTTATGCGGTTTGACCGATAAAGATCTTCGTAGAATATGTAGGAACCAATATGAGCATCTAGGTTCCCCTATTGGTTATTGACCGGAGATGAGTCTCGGTCATGTCTACATAGTTCTCGAACCTGTACGGTCCGCATGCTTAACATTCGATGACGATTGGTATTATGAGTTTATGTGTTTTGATGTACCGAAGGTTGTTCGGAGTCCCAGATGTGATCACGGACATGACGAGGAGTCTCGAAATGGTCGAGACATAAACGACCGATATATTGGAAGGCTATGTTTGGACATCGGAATGGTTCCGGGTCAGTTCGAGCATTTTTCGGAGTACAGGAGGGTTACCAGAACCCCCCGGGGAGTCAATGGGCCTTAATGGGCCCTAGTGAAAAAAGAGGGCACCAGGCAAGTGGTGGGGCGCGCTGTTGGGGAACGTAGGAGAATTTTAAAATTTTCTACGCATCACCAAGATCAATCTATGGAGTCATCTAGCAACGAGGGAGAGAGGAGTGCATCTACATACCCTTGTAGATCACGCACGGAAGCGTTCAAGAGAACGGGGTTGATGGAGTCGTACTCGGCGTGATCCAAATCACCGATGACCTAGTGCCAAACGGACGGCACCTCCGCGTTCAACACACGTACAATTGGGAAGACGTCTCCTCCAACTTGATCCAGCAAGGGGGAAGGAGAGGTTGATGAAGATCCAGCAGCACGACGGCATGGTGGTGGATGCAGCAGGATCCCGGCAGGGCTTCGCCAAGCGCAAGCGGGGAGGAGAGGTATTACGGAGGGAGAGGGAGGCGCCAAGAGCAAGGGGTGCGGCTGCCCTCCCTCCCCCCTCTTTATATAGGGGCCTTGGGGGGGGGGCGCCGGCCCTAGGAGATGGATCTCCAAGGGGGTGGCGGCCAAGGGGTGGCTTCCCCCCCCCCCCAAGCTAGGTGGGGGGCGCCCCCACCCCTAGGGTTTCCCAACCCTAGGCGCAGGGGAGGCCCAAGGGGGGTGCACCAGCCCACTAGGGGCTGGTTCCCCTCCCAATTAAGCCCATGGGGCCCTTCGGGATAGGTGGCCCCACCCGGTGGACCCCCGGGACCCTTCCGGTGGTCCCGGTACAATACCGGCGACCCCCGAAACATTCCCGATGGCCGAAACTGGACTTCCTATATATAAATCCTTACCTCCGGACCATTCCGGAACTCCTCGTGACGTCCAGGATCTCATCCGGGACTCCGAACAACTTTCGGGTTACTGCATACTAATATCTCTACAACCCTAGCGTCACCGAACCTTAAGTGTGTAGACCCTACGGGTTCGGGAGACATGCAGACATGACCGAGATGCCTCTCCGGTCAATAACCAACAGCGGGATCTGGATACCCATGTTGGCTCCCACATGCTCCATGATGATCTCATCGGATGAACCACGATGTCGAGGATTCAATCAATCTGTATACAATTCCCTTTGTCAATCGGTACGTTACTTGCCTGAGACTCGATCGTTGGTATCCCAATACCTGTTCAATCTCGTTACCGGCAAGTCACTTTACTCGTACCGTAATGCATGATCCCGTGATCAACCACTTGGTCACATTGAGCTCATTATGATGATGCATTACCGAGTGGGCCCAGAGATACCTCTCCGTCATACGGAGTGACAAATCCCAGTCTCGATTTGTGCCAACCCAACAGACACTTTCGGAGATACCTGTAGTGTACCTTTATAGTCACCCAGTTACGTTGTGACGTTTGGCACACCCAAAGCACTCCTACGGTATCCGGGAGTTGCACAATCTCATGGTCTAAGGAAATGATACTTGACATTCGGAAAAGCTACAGCAAACGAACTACACGATCTTTGAGCTATGCTTAGGATTGGGTCTTGTCCATCACATCATTCTCCTAATGATGTGATCCCGTTATCAATGACATCCAATGTCCATAGTCAGGAAACCATGACTATCTTTTGATCAACGAGCTAGTCAACTAGAGGCTCACTAGGGACGTGTTGTGGTCTATGTATTCACACATGTATTACGATTTCCGGATAATACAATTATAGCATGAATAATAGACAATTATCATGAACAATGAAATATAATAATAACCATTTTATTATTGCCTCTAGGGCATATTTCCAACACGCGCCCCCCTTGGCCCAAACCAAACTGGTTTAGGGTTTGGGGGGCCGCCCCCTCTTTCCTTCTCCTCTCCTCCTCCTTCCTCCTTCTCCTAGTAGGAATAGGAAGGGGGGGCTACTTGGTGTAGGATTCACTACAAAAAAAGACACATCCGTGACATTTTGGGCCGAACGAATTTTTTTTCTGTCATACATATGACACTTCTATGACGATAATTGTGACAAAACCCGGTATCATCATAGATGTGGTGGGCTCCTACTTCTATGACAAAAAATCATGACAGAAAATGGGCTTTTCGTCCTGGGCGGGCCGGAGGCGCAGCTGCATGACATTCTTTGGGCCGTCCATGACGGAAAAAACCGTGGTAGAAGCGAGGGGGAGGAAAATTTCGGGGAGTTCCCGGTTATGGTGGGAGGTCGGGGGCCGAGCGATGCGCATTTCTCTTGTACACATACGCACGTGTGTGCGAGGCGTTGGCTCTAACTAAACCCGAGTGCGGCGTTGGGCTCTAACTGAACCCGAGCGATTGCACTGCAGGCTACGTGTTACTGAACCCGAGCGATCGATCGATGGTTGTTAACTGAACCCGATCGAGCGATTCCTTCGCTACTACTGCTAACTGAAGCTGATTGATGCTGCCTCTGGATGAACAATGAGTGTTGCGGGGGGGGGGGGGGGGGGGGGGGGGGGGGTTGGATGAACAGTTCCCGGTGGGGGTGGATGAACAGGACCCCGTGGTGTTGCCTCTGGATGAATAGGACCCCGATCGATCGAGCCGGTTGGGGCTGGATGAACAGGACCTTGTGGAGGGCTGGATGAACAGGACCACCCCGTGGAGGGCAGGATGAACAGTAGACGGTGGAGGGCAGGATGAACAGTAGCCCATGGAGGGGTGGTTGAACAGGAGCCCGTGGAGAGGGCTGGTTGAACAGTAGCCGGTGGAGTAGCGCGCGGTGGAGGCTGGATGAATAGGAGCCTGTGGATGAACAGTCGCAGGTGGAGGCTGGAGGAGGTCGACGGTGGATGAACAGTAGCTCGTGGAGGCTGGAGGGGGTCGACGGTGTAGATGAACAGTATCCTGTGGAGTCCCATTTTGCGGTACGCCACACCCCTCCCGATGAACAGGACCCCCGTTTCGACCGTAGCGCTCCAACACAAGTCCGTTTCGTCCGTTTTGCGGTACGCCACACCCCTCCCGATCAACAGGACCCCCGTTTCGACCTTAGGAGGTCCGTTTCCTCCGTTTTGCGGTACGCCAGACCCCTCCCGATGAACAGGATCCCGTTTCGAACATGGCCGGTCGAACACAAGGCCGTTTCCTCCGTTCTGCGGTACGCCTGGCCTCGTTTTCATCGCCTGTTCCGTCCAAGCCCTCCCGATGAACAGACGCATTCCGTTGCCTCCCCATGAACACGACGCATTCCGTTGCCTCCCCATGAACACGACGACGACGCTGTTTCTCCGTTCCAACCCAGCCATGTACACGAGCCCTGGCCGTACGTATGCGCGAGTAGGCGTTCGAGACCCCGCCCGTATGTACACATACGTGGCCGTATTTTCTTTCTTGCACCCTGGCCGCTGTACATACGTGTAAATGCTACGTGCGCGCCTCTACTACGACACATGCGCGCCTCTACATCGACCAGTATGTACGTACACGTTCACGACCAGAATGACAACGCTACGTACGCTTCAACCAGGTGGGTCCCGACTGTCAGGCACTTCCTTGCCTGCGAAGATGTAGCTGGTCGGTCTCAGCAGTCAGGGGGTGAAACGTTTTTTTTGCCCGGACGCACTTCCTTGCATGCGAAGATGTAGCTGGTGGGTCCTAGCAGTCAGGGGGAAATATTTTTTTCGCGAAATACGGTGGCCCGTCCGGTGGGTCCCGCTGTCAGGTGGAGGAATAATTATTTTGCACGCAATAAGGAGGCACTTCCTTGCTGCGGCCGTGGACCCAGCTGTCAGCCTCTCCACGTACAGTCCACGTCCGATGGAAGCCGTTCCTTGACCACGTTGACCACGCCGCACCGAGAGCACCAGGGCGGTGGACGACGGCGAGGCCTAGGAAGGGGACGACGTGGAGCCGGGGAAGATGCGGCAGTGGATGCCCACGCATAGAGGAGTACGAGGGTTCACTGGTTCACTGCGGTGTGAGGCTGCCGTCGCTGCAGAATAACAGGGGTGTGGGTGAGTAGAGGGATGGCCTGGCCAGCGGTGGGAGTAGTAGGGGGCGGTGAGGCCTCCGCCGCATCGCAGCCGGCCACGGGAGGCAGGAGCACGAGGCACGACCGGCGCTGGTTTGGGCGGCTGGAGCAATAAGACCGGAGGTTGAAGAAGTACTACGGCTGTTGGATGGACATCGTACGGTCACTAGAGCTAGAATCGTGCATATTGACTAAGTTGACAAAGCCCTCCGTCCCCGTCAACTTAGTAGGCCCACAAGTCAGCCTCCCACCAAGGTGGGTCCCAGCTAGCAGGGGGGTATTCATTTTTTTGAGCGTATAAGGAGGCACTTCCTTGCGTGCGAAGATATAGTTGGTGGGTCCGAGCTGTCAGCGGCGGTAACGTTTCTTTCGCGAAATACAGAGGCCCTTTCGGTGGGTCCCTGATGTCAGGTGGATGAATCATTATTTTGCGCGTAATAAGGAGGCATTTCCTTGTGTGCGGCCGTGGACCTAGCTGTTGGCCTCTCCACGTACAGTCCACTTCAGATGCATGTCGGTCGTTGACCATGTTGACCAGGCCGCGCCGAGAGCACCAGGGCGGTGGACGACGGCGAGGCCTAGGAAGGGAATGACACGAAGGCAGGAAAGACTCGGCAGTTGTTTCCCACGCGGAGGGGAGTACGACTGTACGAGGGTTTACTGGTTCGTCTTCCGTCGCCGGAGAATAATAGCAGGTGTGGGTGAGTAGAGGGATGGCTAGGCCAGCGATGAGAGTACGGTGGGGCGGTGAGGCCTGCGCGGCAGCAGAGCCGGCTGCGGGAAGGAGGAAGCAGGCAGTCCCGCCGGCGCCTGTTTGAGCGGCTGGAGCAGGAAGAGCAGAGATTGAAGAAGCACAACGGCCATTGGATGGCCATCCAACAATCACTGCTTGTGCGTCAACCTTTTTTTAGGAAAGTCTCAAATCTGTGGAAAACAGCATACAACCCATCTGCCATTATTTCTAATAATTTACAACCCATTTGCTAATTATTAATGTTTTTTTGAGCCCATATTCTTTTTGTTAGCATTACAACCCATATTGTGGCCACGTTTAAAAAATTATATGAAATTTTGCATATTTCGGTGCGGTCCGAACTGTTTTTAATCCCGAAATTTCGACTCACATTCAAACTGATTTTTAAAAATAAATGTATATCAATATAAAATCCAACAAATTCTCCACACAGTAAAATTAATGTAATTTCAAATCTCGAAATGAAGAAAAGATATTTGAAACTAATTGCCGGTTTGATGTGTTTTAAAAATGTACAACCCATTTCTCATTACTGATGGGCCATTTTCTCGGCCAGCCGAATGAAAGCTCTCCTTGTCTTGAAAGATTTGCAGCCCAACTGGCCTGACAAAGCGACTTACTTGGCAAATCACAAAAAAACTGGGCTGTGGCCGTGGACCCAACTGTCAGCCTCTCCATGTACAATACTCTTCCGATGGAATGTCGTTGACCACGTTGACCACGCCGCGCCGAGAGCACCAAGGCGGTGGACGACGGCAAGGCCTAGGAAGGGGACGACGCGGAGCCGGGGAAGATGCGACAGTGGATGCCCACACGGAGAGGAGTACGAGGGTTCACTGGTTTGGTTGCGGTCTGAGGCTACCGTCGCCGCAGGGCCTGGCTAGCGGTGGGAGTAGTAGGGGGCGATGAGGCCTCATCGGCAGCACAACCGGCCACTGGAGGCAGGAGCAGGCGATCTCCCCGGCGCTGGTTTGGGCGGCTGGTGCAAGAAGAGCAACGATTGAAGAAGCAGCAGGACCGTTCGATTCAAATCCAACGGTTACTACTACTAGAATCGTTTGTTGACTAAGTTGACAAGCCCTGCATACGCGTCAACTTAGTAGGCCCACAGGTCAGCCTCCTAATCGGTGCGCCCCAGATGTCAGTGGGAGGAATCATTTTTTTTCGCGTAATAAGGAGGCAGTTGATTGCATGCGGCCAGGTCAGCGGAGGGAGTAGGGTGGGCCGGGGAAGCCTGTGCGGCATCACAGCGGGCCACAAGAGGAGGGAGCAGGAAGTCCCGCCGGCGCTAGTTTAGGCGGCTGGAGCAAGAAGATCAGAGATTGAAGAAGCACGTCGGCCGTTGGATGGACATCCAAAACTAACTTCTGCTAGAATCGTGTGTTCAGTGACAAAGCCTTGCGTAAACAAGTCAGCCTCGAAATCTGTGGCGTGTACAGCCCATTTGCTATTATTTTTATAATTTTTACTCATTTTCTAATTCATATGGAATTTATTGCAGCCCATTTTCCATTTTTAGAATTGCTGGCCATTTTTTGGTCAGTACCAAGGTCAAAAAATTAACTAAATATGTGGGAAATTTTGAAAATTCGCAAATTTTTGCTGGGGAACGAAATATTCTTAATCCAAAAATTATTAGCCATACTAAAACAAATTTAAAAATAAATTAGTACTATGTCATGTTAAATCCAATAAAATACGTATAAGATATCAGTGAAGAACAAAAACAAAAAAAGAAACTTATATCCCATTTGGTATAATTTTTTTGGAATTTTCAACCCCTTTTGATATTACTTTTAACAGACATTGACCATACTCTTAAGCCAGGCCGGAATGCATCCCTCCTCGTCTTGAAAGATTTGCAGCCCAGTAATTCGGAGAAAACAAATAGGCCTAGCTTGGGTATTCTTCAAAAAGAAATACTGGGCTACCTATTTTCCCAAAGAACTGGTGCATGAACATTTAGCTTTATTTATTTATTTACTTATTTATGTTTAGGGGACCATGAGCATGTACCTGGGCCAGATTCATGTGAGAGCCTCCCTTCCAGTTAATTATGGGCTTCTCTATTGGGCCTTCATCAGTGGGCTGCATGTTATCAACAAGTGGAAAATGTGTTCCGAGTTTCAAAAAAAATGTGTTCTGTACGATAAATAGTATGCGCTACGTATGGTACGGGGCACTAAAGGATCGAACCATGCAACGACTTCCAAAACATTGTGTTTGTCATTCTAACAACACATTTATTCAACCAACAGACGATATACTACTGATTGTACATTGAAAACAGCAGCAGCAGCAACCAGGGCTGGGGGTGTAACAGAAGCAGCAAGCAGGCCAGAAGAGTGAAGACGCAGCTCTCTCCTCCAAACCAAACATCAGCCATCATTACAAAAGGGCTACCAAAAAAGAACAAGTGTATGCATCAAACTAAATAAAGATCCCACTACACCAAGTGTACGCATCTAACTAACTGGCTCAGTTAGACGTTACTAATTTTTTTTCGAAACGGAGGAAAAAGAATTGCCTCATCGATTAATTAAGAAGAAGAGAATTGCCTGGTTAATCTACGGAAAACCGGGCTAAAACCGAAGACGTTACTATTTATTAAGCTACAGTGGAGTCGTAGATGGAGAGGAGTGGGAAACTTCACTGGTTCGGGTGCGCGGCAGCACAGCCGCAGTGGTTAGAAGGGAAAACATAAATTGGACACGGCATTACTTTTATAAGAGACCTGCGTTTTATACCCCACAGTAGGCATACTAACAAGTTCACACACAAATACAACATAAAAGGTAAACATTCATATCAAACTCAGGTTCACAGGACATGTTCATATCCATAGCCAACATTCACAATCAACAACTCAAAAGATTCATATATACACAAGCTCAGCATATCTATGCATCCAAATGATTGATAGATCACACGACAATATTCATACATAATTTATAAAAAGATTCAGATATACGCATGTTCAGTATGTTTATGCATCCAAATGATTGAGATCACAGCCAATATGATCCATGGATGAACTTTAATTACCTAGGGTACATACTGGTAAATGGTGTTCAATCGGAGGTACTTCTTGCTAAATCAGTTCTTGTACGAGTAAACTTTCGAGTACATAAGAGGCAGCACAGACAATCTAAACTTTGCTTGTAGGTTTATCCTCAAATAGTGGCCTCGTGCCCAGGGAGGTTTGAGCAACTTGGCCACTACTTTCATCCAACCAGTTTACTGGGTTATCTTGGTCCTGTATCTCGCCAAAATTCTACATTGAAGACGAGAAAGGAGGCGGTTGAGAAAATGAACCACCCAAATTTTTTGTGCAGTTCAACTGAAATGGAGCATCCTTGGCGTGCAGACTGATTAAGTGCCAGATGAATATACGCGTCAACCAACTTGTCTGGAATCTTTAGACTCCATGCCATATAGTTCGCTACCATATGTGCCGATAACCAAAAGGCACAAGTTGGGACCAAAGACTGGACTGCGTTTTTCTGGGCTATGCACCAAGCAATATTTTTGGCATTCACTCTCCTAACACTTGGAGTTTGACAATTGGTTGACGTCGGTTGATACTCGAATGAATATAGGCACTTCTTGTCAACATCGATGCTTGTCTGAGTGAGCTTTGGAGTACATAGCAGCAACATAAGTACCTGTCCATCTGATCATTTTGTGTAGTTCTACTGAAATCACCCGATGTAATGATTTGCCTGTGAGTTCAGGCTCCAAATTACTCCTTTATGAAATCGGCAAACAGTAGCACAATACCAAGTTACCAATACATATGACAGGCACAATAATCAGGATAAAGACTAGTACCAACCTGTGTGAGGTAGCATATCAATTACTATTTCCTTTGACTGGAAGCCGAGATAAGCCAAGCGACTGACAGCAAAGGAAGAAAGCATGCAGAGTTTAGCAACTGGCAGGAAAGGACGGAAGCTGTCGAGGCAATGAAGCACCCAAAGTTTTTTGTGCAGTTCCACCAAAATCAAGCATCCCTATTGGCACATATATTGAGAGAGTGAGATTACTGTAATAGTGGGACTAGTTTATGAAACATACACTAACAAATAGAAGCACCCTCATTATCTTAATGGGTAAAGCTAGCAACATAGTAGTCTTGCTTAAAGAGAGGTATTAGTTTATTTAATCAGTGCCAATTAGCTCAACTCAACACTCAAAGCATTGCCATTTATCATAGGTTGCAAAACTTTAACGTGCAAAGATAAAAGAGTTTCTCATGACAGTAGCACGATACAAATAGAGATGACAGCAAACTAATATGGATGAAGGCCTTAGGCCCGTACCAACCTGAGAAAAAAAGCTTATTCATGTAGTCCCATAAGAGATGATAAAGCACTCACTGGAATCACACAATAGTATATATTTTTGTGCACTTCAAATGTATGGTTGAAACCACTCTTGTTTACCAGTGCTGAGATTATATCGAAAGATTATCAAGAACTTCCAGCAGAGTTAAAGCACTGGCTGTGATACAGTTCATTGTATTGTCTTGTGTAGTTCCATTTAATGTATGATTGGCACAACATGATCCCTATTTGCACAAGTAGGAACAAGGTGAAACCTTCATTAGCTTAGTGAGAAAGGATAGGAAGACATTAGCATATTACTCAACCAGTAGCATCAAATTCATGATGGACAATACGCAAAACATTGCCTCATTGAACCGATGGCAATAAATTGACATGCAAAACAATAGCACTATTATGTCATGACACTAATAATATTCCCTCCCTGCTCCACCACATGATTCACCTCCATAGACAAACATACACACGTACATGATTCAGCATAGGGTCCTACTAAAGATTTGTTTAACTCCAACAGGAAAATTAGGCAGTAATAAATTAGTGGTACTTAAGTACTCCTAGTTAATTAAGTGAGACAGCAGAAGTGGAAGGGCTCCCTGGAGGATCGTCTCACATGTAAGGTAGTCGTTGCCGGAGCCCTTGAATGGCCTCGACTGAGGCCTCTGGCTTCAGCAAGATCGCCTTGGCACTGTTTATTCTTCTTCGTCTTCCTCTTCATGCTCTGTTTCTCTTTCTCCTCACCAGTTGGTGAAACCAAGTACATGATTGACCTTCTAATTCAGAATTGGTTTTGTCAGTGAGGGAGTACAAGTATACTAGTAAAAAACAACATTATTTTCTCATGGCAGTCGGAAAATAGAGATGAACACATGCATTAAATATCATTCTTACCTAAATGAAGGTTATGGCGCCAATATGGATGATGAGGATTGGAACACAGATCTCCCTTTGTGCAGTTCCACCAAAATGAACCAACTTTTCCATTCTGACATTCCAGTTAAACAGCATAAAAGTCACTTCTTTTAAGAAGAGTTTTGTGCAGTGCACCAAAAGGTCACAACAGCAACCAGGTGAACTGGATATCCCTGTTTGCATAAAAAGGCACAGAGGAAATAGTCAGAGTCTCAAACAATTACAGGCAAAAACATTTGGCTAAACTTGTCATGGCTTATAACAGTGGGTGCACCAGCAGTTTAGTACCATGTACATAAACAGGGGCATAAAGTGGCGATTCATAGTTTGTTGCCCAGAGAAACAAACATCCAAGAAACTTATTTGGGTTGGTCCCATTTTTGTTCACTCTATCCACCTACTCCTATGTGTGGATAGCAAATCTAGTCCTGGTCATACCACTGTGTACAGCGTTACCCCTATATTTCCCTTTTCGACCAAGAGACCGGTTGGATGACCAGTCTGTACTACTTTCACCCCCTTTCCTTCCTGTTTGTACCAAGTCCGATGTACACACAGGTGAAGCTATGTGTATGGCTGAGGGGGCTGTGGCCCCCCAAACCTAGTAGCTTTTGTGAAGAATTTTTTTAAGATGGCATAGATTGAGAAAAATAGGGACTTTTACCCCTTCATAAAGCCATATTTTGCCATTGCCCCTCCCAATGATCCTGTGCTAGCTCCGCCACTGGATGCACATACTAAATTCCCCCACCCCCACTTTATTTCTTGTTTGAACCAAGTACTCCCTCCGTCCAGAATTACTTGTCATCAAAATGGATGTGTCTAGAACTAAAATACATCTAGATACATCCATTTCAATGACAAGTATTTTCGGACGGAGGGAGTACAAGATTCGACTCCATGAAGTAGCTTTACCTCTAACAATAGAAGAAAAAATATATGTGATGTTGGACCATCCGATCGAGAGAGGCTGAGAGGTAGAAAATGATGCACATGCAGCGACGTACCGAGCTGGGGAAGTAGAGCTAAGGCGGTTTTGAACGAAGATATACCTGAAGGTCGTCAGGATGTGGATAGGTGGGCGGCGGGAGGCCGGATCTGCCCACAGGCAACGACGAAGGGATTGGAGGACCTCCCATGCCGGCGCTCGGCCAGAGATAACGGTGCGGCCGGCAGTGGGTCTCCTCCCTCGCTGTCGACGACGGCCTAAACGCTGCCCCTCCTCCCCTTCACCAGCGGAGGGGGATACGTCCGGATCTGTAACCAGCGGTGAGGATAGAAAGCCAGTGTTTTTTGAAGGGAGAAAGACGGTGTTACTACCCCTATCTTGTTTAAATATGGAGAGGATGAGAGTGTGTGAATAGAGCAACCCTAGCAAGCAAGCGCGGAGGCTCTGGCCTATATACACGTAGTGAGCAACCCTAGCAAGCAAGCAACCCCTATCTTTGTCAACTCGTACAAGACCGAGAAATTTCATTACTACAACGCCCTCTCCCTCGCGGACTGAGCTCCGGTGCCTTAACTGCACCTGCCTTTGGCTGCATGACAGGAGGGCCAACCACCTGTTGGGACCACTTGTCATGGACGCAAAGGCAGGAGCAGTAAGTTGAAGCTTTCGCTATCCCTCCCGCACGAGGTGGACGGACATGCAGCAGTGCATTCGATACTGTAGAAGTAGGAGTAATCATTATTGTTCGTCTTCTCGAAGAGGCGAAGAGCCAAGCGCAACCCGAACGTGGCAGTTGCGAACGCTTGCGTGGTGCGGTTCCTTGGAGTACTAGCCAGGCTCTTGCATGAGACAAAATTGCTATTATTTAACAATTAAACTCCATTATCCATTGGTTGATACTCATTCTGCATAGGTCCACGCGCTTAGCACCGTTTCCTCCTGGGGTCACCAATGTTTATTTGCTAATTAATAGCATTGCATGCAATGAACTAGCCATTGCAAGTCATTAAAAGCATGCACACCTCTCATCTTTTATTGGTTGATATATCAAGAAACAAGAAACAAGGTAGAAGTTAATGCACCGCGTCTAAGTGTTTTGGGACTATTTGGTTTTCGTAAGGCTGGTCATAGTGGGGAGTAACTTAGACTAGTGTCATGCATATGACACTAGCCTAAATTACTACCTTCATAATGCAAAGTAACATAATAGTAGTATTTTAGATGGCTTCATTTATTAGCTTGTAGACTCATCTTATCTTGAAAAGCGCTATGTTACAGTAACATATTATGTTACCACCTCTCATTAATTACTTGCCACATAAGCAAAAAATTCTTGGAGTGCGCTATGTTACTAGCTAAGTTACTCCCACTATGGCTAGCCTAAGATGACTTAAACACCTAGACGGAGGGAGTAGTATAGCCCTGTAAACCGCAAAGGAGTATTTGCCTTTCTAGAGATTTCTACAAGTGACTAGACTACACCGTGTGCAGTACTCTCTCCCTTCCGGTTTATAGGGCTCAAATCTCAAATCTCATGAACCAAGGCATTTTGCGAATGGAGGAATGTATCTCGTACTTTAAAAAACTACCCTAATTAAACTCATGCATTAATTACGTAGTTCTCTCATTTTCCTCTCCGCCTTGGTCGCGGTGCACAATATTGAGCACTCCTATATGACTAGCCGCTCTATCTACATGCGGGACATTTCAAAGCATCCGTGCTCGCGTGCCATCCACCAAATCACAACGAGGTGCTACAGTCAAGAATCACCTGTAACCCCGGTGTGTCCGTCATGACCCGTCATATCACAAAACCCACACCTTTACCAGCAGTGGTAAGGTGGCCTCCAAGTTGGACTGGACGAAGCAACCATCATTTCACTGGAACGCTCGTTCAAGCCCTTTCTTCCCTTTCTTGAAGAAAACCTCACTCCAGGCTACTCACTTCTGCCATTTTTCTTCTGTACCGATGAAGGAAAGGTGGGCAAATCAGTTATGCTGCTATATTTTCATTCCAAGAATCTTCTTTTTGCGAAGCACTGACCGATTCTCACATCCTATTCTTTTCCCGTTTTCATTGCGATTGTGGTTTCCTTTCGATTGCTTTTTGTTTGTCAGTTCATTGATGAATCCTGGAGCACTAGGCAAAGAGTTGCCGGCGGACAACCCACTGGAGACAGCGATCTCCAGGAAGCGAGCACCGACCAACGAGTTGACCATGTTGGCGGGCCAACCCATGGAGACGAAGAACTCCAAGAAACAAGCATTGGCCAAAGAGTTGAGGACGTTGGCGGACGAACTCCTCAAAGGAAGTTGGAAGAACGGAAAGGGCCCCACCGTGCCTACCCCAGGAACTCTGATTGCCACCCATGTGAGGCTCAAGACCGAGTTTGAGGAGATAGTCGCCATTGAGAAGCAGTATTCCCCTGGCAAGGTGATGGCCCCCATCGAGGACGAGGAGATTGCCCCCGGAGGGATGAGATCCCCCGGTGAGCTGCACAAGGTAAAAAATAATGGCTTATTACCATAGTTGTGGTTTTTGATTATTTGCAATGTTCTTGCTAATATGTTAGGGTTGTGCAGGTGCCGGTGGACGTCCTTGATGATTCCGATGTCGTGGCCCGTCCTGTTGGCATCGCCCCGGAGATCGATTCTGATGCCGCTGTCCATCCTGTGGACATCGCCCCAGAGATCGATTCGGATGTCGCGGTCAGTCCTGCGGACATCGCCCCAGAAATCGATTCCCATGCCGCTCTCCATGCTGTGGTCATTGCCCGAGAGATCGATGACAAGAAATAGTTGGTCGGGCTAATACTTCACGGTAGTTTGCATTGCCCTGTGTTTAATTACCAGAACGATGCGTGTTATCAAACCATATTAGGGCTAGTGCACTATCTTGTGTGGGCGGATCTTGCTACTTTAGTTTGATAGTGAATCATGCGATGAATCATGCGAACCCTCTCCGAGTTATGGAAACAGATGTATCCTCACCAGCTTTTGATGTAATATATGGCATGATTAGATGTAAGTTTGAACTGTTTATCATATCAGCAGGGCTTGTTTGATGATTCTTGGTGTTAGTAGGCTAGCTACTGTGCGAGCTATAACACTTGCAAAATACTCACCGAAGAGAAACGTTGGGGCTGATGAGCTCGTGGTACGCTTATACTTATCCCTCGTCGATCGACCAATTGCCCTAGTTCCTAAAATTGTAGGCTTAGCGATCAATGACCTAGGCGGGCTAGTTTGGCCTAGTGGGTTTCAGTGATATGACGTGCAACACAAAATCATAGCAGTGCAGAGACATACTCCCTCCGTTCCAAAATAGATGACCTAGGCGGGCTAGTTTGCCCTAGTGGGTTTCAGTGATATGACGTGGTACAGTGCCGTCCAGTCTTCGCGTGTGGTAGCAGTATTGCGGGTACAGTAAGTTTTCTTGAAGAAGCGGAATTCAACGAAGTCATGATGGTTCCTTTGTCCGAACAACTTACAGTGGGAAAGGTTGGGCCTGCGATACGACCGGGGTAGACCAGGATAATTTTGTGCATGGCAGGTGGACCAGGATGGTCGACGTCCCACATGTAGGCGAATGAAAGTATTCTTTCCGATATAGTGGACGAGCAACGAGTATTCATTGTTTATTTTTGATGAAAGCTATTGTCTCCACTGTTACGACGGAGGAGTGTGAAACACGGCAGCCCAGTGAACTTGGCATGTGCACCACTCCCTCCTTCCTCATGTAATGCCCAGGTTACAACTTTTTCTCACTTTCTCTCTATCTATTTCCTCTCAAATGTTTTTTACCTTTCTTTTTTAAGACACAATTCTTTTTATGCCTTTTTTTAGAATTATTTTTTTATACCTAGGAGCACGTGTAGAGACGGGCTCTTGCAGAGCCCACTCCTTGACTTTGTCAATGCCTCTCTCTCCTCCACATAAGGAGTACTACTTGCTATGCATGCATGCGGCGGGCAGCTAGTGTCTTGAGGGGCCAGGGCGGTGAGAGCGGGCTCCGGAAGCGGTCCGGACTCTAGCATAATTTTGGTTTTTACAGTATTTCTTTCTCCATTGACAGGTAGGCCCGCGTAGATAGATAAAGAACACGAGCTGATGAGGCGCATGCGGACTGTTTGACTGGTCAACCAGACAAATACGGAGCTATACACTGAGCTAGTGACCGTATAATCACCATATCTCGTATACAATGATCAAAGTGAGCTATCAAGACAAGTTCAATGACCGCCAATGCATTTTAGTCAGTAATAAATGACCAGGATTGAAGGGGAATCCAAATTTGCTTCGTCTTCTCTCCTTCAGCTCTTGACAAACCAATGCACTATACGGTTGTCCGGCCACTCCACCCTAGAGCTCTCACCAAGCGTCGTTCATGCCACCGCGCCGCACACTAACCGGTAAGGCAGCGATGGCATCCCGCCGCGCCGAGTTCCTCGCCGCCCACGACCGCACACAAAATGGTAGGGAAGCGATGACATCCCGCCGTGCCGAGTTCATCGCCGCTCGCGACCTCACAACTACATGGGAGGAATTTGAAGATGCCAAGGCCGAATGGGCGGTAGATCAAGAGGCGGCCAAAGCCACACAAAGGGAGTGGAAAAGTCAGAAAGCACTCAAGAAAAGAGAGGCCCGCCGCCACAAGAAAGAAAAGGACGCACGCGCTGCTGTGGAGAGGTCGGCGGAGATCCAAGCATGGTGGGGTGTCGCCGACAAAGCCGGGAGGGAGAACGACGGCGTCTGGCCAGCATCTGAGAAGTAGTAGTACTAGTAGTTAGTGTGTGTGTGTGTCTGAGTACGAGCATGTGCCAGTACTACTAGTTACTACTGTAGTTCTTAGAGCAAATTACCAGTACATTGGCCTAGACTAAATGGAAAAATTCCTATCCTAAGCATCAAATGGCATCTCTTTCTCTATAGGAATTGAGATGCATGTCATCTCACTTCCTATGATTTTCATATTCCTATCCTATGAATGAAAGGAGGCCTCTGTTGGAGTAACTACTGTAGCTAGCAGTACTGCTGGTACAGTAGTTTTCTTCAAGAAGCGGAATTCAACGAAGTCATGATGGTTCCTTCGTCCAAGCAACTTCAAAGCGGGAAGTGGGCCTGTGATTTGACGGCTCATTAGTCATTGTTACTGCGGCGCGACAACCTGGGTGACTCCCTTGGAGTTCTGCGTGCATGGCAAGTGGACCAGGATGGTCGACGTCCCACATGTTGGCGAACGGAAGTATTCTTTTCGATATCGAGGAGCAAGGAAACAGTGTGGTATAGTATCATTGCTGTTTGGTTCGCAAAAAAATAGTATCACTGCCGATTTATAATTATTTTTTATTTCTGATGAATGCTAGCATTTCAACTCTTACGACGAAGGGTGCCAAACACGGCACGTGCTGGATGTCCCACACGTCAGCGAAAGGAGTGGGACATGAACAGCGTGGTAGAGCCCAGCGTAAAAAAACAGCGTGGTAGAGCGTCTCCACTTCTTCCACTTCTGGGTCGAAGACCACACGTAGTAGTACTTAGTGGTATGAACAATACAAAGTGCGACCTGGAGACAAACACACGTATAGTTGGAAGGTCTCGGGGCATACACGTAAACAAATATAAAAGTTAATATGTGCCTCCAACTAATATAGTAGTAGTAGAGTACTTAGGCACGTACTCCATAACATCACCGTGCATTGCACGTACAACATTTAGTGGTAGTACGTAGTAAGAGACAAATGCCGCCCAAGAGTTCCCTTCTCGACCTACTTTTGGGTGTTTGGTAGAGTGTATGGAGGGTGCATGAGTCCACACTAGTTTAGCACAAATACACTAGAAGCATGCATGAAGAGGGGTGTTGAGTTGAGCATGCATGAAGAGGGAACAACTATGCTGAGACGAGAACACAACCAAACACACCCTATATGCCACGCATGTTCATACCATTTGTGCCTTTCTACTTCACTTACTGCGCTACATTACTCAGGTTCGTACGTCCACTCCTGGGTACATGTTCGTCTCGTAGTTCCAGTCCCACGTGTTCTTCATATAGATGGAACTATCCTTGCATAACACGTGCACCTTGATGCTAGATGTCTCGCGTGTTGGCAAAAGGATGAACAAAGCTCACGTAAAAAAATAGAGTGGAAGAACATAGATTTCGGACGACCAGAAGGAGCAAGGAACCTCGTGGTGGAGCATCTGCACTCATAATATTTAATATTATTCAGTGATATAAAATTAACCAATCATCTCCACAGTGGACTGGAAGGGTACGAAACACGACAGCCCAGTGTAGTATCATACTAATACATGGCTAACCCACGCTATCACAATATTTCTTGGTTTCCATGCGACACCTATCTCTAGTAATCTAGCAGCCTGTATCGCTTCTCCCTCCTCGTCTCTATCAAAGTGCGGCGGGCTGGTGTTTCTGCCGTCTATTGAGGTCGGTTAATTATCACATGTTAGCGACATGCCAAGAGCATTCTAAAAAAATTCCTTTCACGTTCCGTTTTCAAAATGAAAAAAAACCCTTTCACGTACGAATTTGCCTGTATGCTTTGAGCAACTTGCATGTCCTATACTGCTCCTGTTTGATACTCTAACTTAGCTAGAGGTTAGACTAACTCATGACTAACCTTGAACTAACTGTAGCCAAAGAGGTGTTTGGGTGACAGGGTTAGATTGACAATAAATGCACTTCATGGAGAGAGAAAAGTGATTTTTCAGTGGTCCTAATGAGAACTATCTCCAGTTAGCACCTCTTGGGTGGGATAGTTTTTTTGTGGGTTCGGTGCAACTTGCTCCAATTTAAACCCTCATGCTTGGAAAGTTTAGGGCTATTTGAGCCCCAACTAGCTCAAACTAACTCTAACCCATGGATCCAAACAGGGCCTATGGCCAGTCTCGATGCGGAGCAGTCGCGTGCACCGGGAAGCGGCACTCTCTCGGCCGTCGCGCCACTTCAAAGCCGGCGCCAGTGAGAGGTTGCCTCCGCTCTGGCCGGGCATTAATGCGGCATTGACGCTCTAGGGGGACGTTGACCGTTTCACGCGGGAAGCGTGCGCTGGCAAGGGAGTATAGGTTCTGAACCGTTTCAGGTGTAGTACTGGTAGTTTGCAAAACTACTCAATTATTGCACTCAGTTTCCTAAGAAATTGTGGTAAAAAACGTTACTCCACAGCCCGCTTCCCTTCTCCTTCCTCTTCCACCGCCCGCGCACGTCCACGGAAGCGACCGCTAGCACAAAAAGATGCATGCATGACCACTAAAATTTCCATATTAAAGCACCGCTTCGGCGGGAGTATGGCGTATGTTGTTACCTTCGGCCGGCCCATGGCTACCGGGCGACGACGACCAGAGAAGAGGCGGCGGGAGGGGAATGAATGCAGCTGCTGTTTGGGTTCGCCTTCCGTCTTAAATAAATGCGCATCATCATGTGTACCCGCGGGTGCACAAATTGTAACATACGTGTCTACTTAAGTGGGCGTCACGTAACTGGTGTGTGTGTGAGAGAGAGATTCTGAGAGACAGAGTGCGTGCGTGCGACTCTACTCTTCGGACATGTACTCAACCTTTTGCATCGGGATATAAGTATAATGGTATTTACTTTAGCTAGTGATTTACGTGGCCATGTTAACGTGGTTGTGTCAAAAAAATGTCACTTCCTGCTCGTGATTTGCGTTATATAATTACAAGCAAGATTCTCGTGCATTGCACGGAACATCAATATGCATTTTTTTATAGAACACCTGTTGTCATTGACCCATGTAGGAGTAATCCCATGTGTAAAAACTAGTGATATCTCAAGAATTTTATCGGAAAACTGGTATCTCGAGAATGTCATCGAAAAAATGAAAGATGAGAGATAAGGCGAGGAGGAGTGGAGCGTGGTGGTGACTGGTGGTCGGAATGGGTGGAGGCATGGGGATGGACGACGCCGGCAGGCGGCAGCGGCCACCATGCATGCTAGATTGTTCCAGAGACTTATTCCTTTTTTAATTGCTGAGCAATGAGGTTGCGAGAGATAATGATGTGGAGAGAGGTGCCGGTATCTTTTGTAAAATTATCATAGTTTGCTTTCTATCCTCAGATATAGATCATACGGTCTGTATTACAAGATGGTAGGCACACCATCACCACCAACTCGTTTTTTTATAAGGGTACAGATGATAAGTTTGCTGACTACTAAAGTAAAGTGGAATTTGTCCATGTTATGCAAGTAAATAAAGGTGATTGTTTATCATACGGGTAAGGTTGGATGAAGGGTGGTAGGAACAAATGCTCCGCCTAGAGCATGAATGTGTGAGATGGAGTCTTAGTGTGTGTGTGTGTGAGAGAGAGAGAGTAGAGAGAGAGACGGAGTCTTAGTTTGTGTGTGTGTGAGAGAGATGGAGAGAGATGGAGTCTTAGTGTGTCTCTGTGTGTGTGGGGGGGGGGGGGGGGGGGCGTGCGTGCTTGCGTGTGTGTGTGTTTGTGTGTGTGTGTGTGAGAGAGAGAGATGGAGTCTTAGTGTGTGTGTGTTGGGGGGGTGCGCGCGCGTGTGTGTGTGTGTCGCGGGGTCCTCTATGGCGGATATAATTTAAGTGTGCATGGCTTTCATCATAGAGAGGTGATGTGCATGGCAGAGGCCACCAACGATGGGGTGCGAGAGAAAATGCCCGTAGAGAGGGGAGAGAAGGTGTGTGCGCGTGAGAGGAGTCGACTTCGAGAGAACGTGTTTGTTCGAGAGACACCGAGGAAGACTACTATATATCGATGGTGCATGTAGGCGGGAATTAAACTAAGGGATGGTCTTATTGGTTTCGGGGATATAGGGGAAGAGTGAGAGGCGGGCGGGGGGGGGGGGGGGGGGGGGGGGGGGGGGGGGGGGGGGGGGGTAGCTAGAAGGAGATTGTTAAGTGTGAGTGTGTGTTTTACCCATCCAGGCGGAAGTTATGTGCACAAAAGAGGATAACGATTCGATGTGGCGTTAGGATTGAGGGTAATTAACTACGTATGGAGACATAGAGACCTTGAATGTGCATGTGTGAGAGGTATACATGTATACGTGGAATGTGTGTGTCTGTGCGCGCGCATAAAAGAAAGAAGACATAAGTCATAAGATCAACGACATGGGAGAGACGGATCGGTATGACAATATGCATGCATGTGAGAATGCATGGAAGAAGTCCCGACAATTGAGCATGTGTTTTTATCTTTAAGAGATAGTGGCGTGGGCTGGAGCATGCATCTATGGCGAGCAGAGGGAGTGAGGCGCAACGATTGTGCAAAAGAGACCAACCTATAAATGCATATGTATGGAGAGACATATATAGTGTGGGTGATAGGAAGCAAGACTCCATGCGAGAAAGAAATGTTGACGGAGAAACTACAGATAGATACAGAGATGGAGATGCTAGCTAGAGGGACATCCGCTAGTTTGGGTGTTGGAGATGACCGTCGGGTGGTTCAAAGGGTGAAGTTATATATGTGTGTGAGAGGGCACTTGACTGCATGTAGAGAGAAACATATGTAGTGTGCGTGATAGGAATCAAGAGTGAGGGCGAGAAAGAAGGTTGATGGAGAAACAAATAAATAGAAAGATAAAGATGCTAGCTAGTGTGCGTTAGAGATAGGAGTCGAGTGGATCAGAAGGCTGGGTTATGTGTGTGGGTGTGAGAGAGATAGAGAGAGGGTGCGTGTGAGTCACATACAAACAGATATCAGAGAGAAATGAGATCCAGAGAGACGGAGTTTTGTGTCTGCGAGAGAGAAAGATATTTCACAACGAGAGTGATAGCTAGAGAGACATACGAGGGAACACAAGATATCTCTAGGGAGAGAGGGTGTGTGTGAGCGACATACAAGAGAATAATGGAGAAATATGAGACCCTGGGAGACCGAGTTTGTGTTTGTGTGTGAGAAAGAGATATTGATGAGGAAGAGTCGTAGGTTCTGATATCTAAGGAGGAAAGACATCTCTGTATGAGGGGTGTGCGAGTGGCACACATGGGAATAGTAGAGAGAAATGAGACCCCGGGAGACAAAGTTTTGTGTTTGTGTGAGAGAAAGAGATTCCACATGGAGAATCATAGTTAGAGACACATAGCAGGGAGCGAGATATACTTAGAGAGAGATAGAGTGATGAAGGTCGAGGGAGAGAGTACCTTAGTGTGTTACGAAGATAAAAGATCATTGTCGACATACAGGTAGCACGAGAAATACCTGAGAGACGATGAACGCGTATAGGTCCAGAGAGATAGTCCTATATAAGCATGAGTGATAGCTATATGAGACGAATATCTGGATTAAAGGGGATTCAAATATTTAAACTGGAGATCACGACATCGATAATATCATAACGCAAATTGGTGTATCAAACATGCATATTCATTTGAATTTGGGCACACGTGTAATGTTATATAGTTTATCAATATTGGTGATCCATAGATTCTTCAATTACAAACAATGCATGGTTTATATGCAATTAATGTCTAAACGGGATTACACTATATGTTGCGTGTGTGAAACACATTATACATGTTTGAGAAGTAAAAAAAACCCGCATGAAACACACATTAATTGGAGACAGTTAGCGAGGAATGCATACATTGGATTTCAACATAAAGTGGTTTCAAATATTTGAAAATCCAAATTGATGGATACAACCTTATGAATCTGAGATCATGCCATTTGTAAACCATATTTATGTATAAATGGTGTTGTGCTTTTGTCAGGACCCCGATTCCAAGTCACATCGATCTAGCCGGTAACACCTCATATCACTTTGCGGCCTCACGCACGGTATCCCACGGGTGTCGCCTTACCATGGCCCGGGACCGTTTGCGCCTTTTGGCTCACATATATGATAGTGTCGCTAGCATCCATATGACAGAGAACCCGGGTCGACATGGCTAGTCGTGAACCCAAAGCAGCACAGACCTATGGAGACAGGCATACATGAATCACATCGAGCATGTCGGTCATCAGCGAGTGATTCCGGGCTGTAGCACTGGGCTAACAGGACTCCGGGGAACCCGGGCTGTAGCAGGCTAGGCAGGACTCCGGAAGTCACCGCGTGACATTTCCCCGAAGGGACAGACATAGGAACGACGTGAAACACATGCCGGCCAGTCAAGTGTCCTGAGTAGTAGTGCTGGGCTAGCAGGACTCCGGTGAACCGGGCTGTAGAGGACTACTATGGCTCGAGGAACACTAGACTACATTTTCCCATAAGAAAGGCTGCCAAGGATAAACAACTAGATTGTCGGATCCCACTCATACCAAGCATTTCAATCATACATACAATATGCCCGGTATGAGTACATACAACATGGCATCACAACAAAACTCTACAACTCAAGTACTTTATTTAAAGGCTCCAGAGAGCCATACATAACATGTTCATACATATAGGGGTCACATGACCCGACACTCAAGTCATACAATCATACACGCACATGCGGAAGCAACTAGTCTGAGTACAGACACTAGAAAGAAAGAAGGCTTCTCGAAGCCTGTCTATCTACATAGGGACCTCCATGGCCAGGATCACCACCTGGGTGGCTAGTCACTCGTCGACATCAAGGTCTACATAAAACCCATCGGAGGGGGCGGTGTTGTCGTCTGAAAACAATAAATAAGCAAACATGAGTACAAAGGTACTCAGCAAGTCTTACAACAGAACCTACTATACATGCTCATTCTCAAGAAGGTGGTGGGGTTATTGCAGCAAGCCAGCTTTGACTCTTGGCTAAGCTATCCTATGGAACTCCACTAGTAAAATAGTTTTTGCACACGAGTCCACTACTCACTAACACAATACTCCACCGGGGATTCTCCCTCGTCATCCTACGAGAGGGCTATCCTCGGTACTCACGCTTATCTTGAGTCTTTTAGTAGTATCCATTAACTTGTCTATGAACTGTATAGGCAACCAAGTAGTCCTTTACCGCAGACGCCGCTATTCGAATAGATGATGTTAACCCTACAGGGGTATACTTCTTCATACACGCTTTCACCACTTACCACCGTTTACATGACATGTACTCGGCAACCTTCAAGCGGAAGCCCAGCGAGGGTGTCGGCCACGGCCTACCTAAACACTTAAGTCTTTGGTCCAGGTGTATTGCCTATCCAGGTTCCATCTGCAGGGAGTCCGGCCGAGGTTTCCACATATGGCCCCGAATGATGTGAACAGGGTTCCCGAGACACCAAACGGGTGACTCGGTACACCGTGCCACGGTGTATCTACCGCAACATAGCCCACCCCTAGGGTCAGCGCTATGCACGGCCGCCAACACATAACCTACAAACACCAGAAACTATTTGCAACTCCTGGACAGAGTACTAGGGTATTTAAGAAGCCGAGAGGGTCCATTGGTTTCGGGCCCAATGTACGGTAGTAACTGCATCTTAAATCACATATACAGATCTCAGTTCTTATGGATGGCCTCAATGAAACAACCCACCATGTACTCCTACATGGCCTCTCATCGATACCTTTACCAAAACATGTTCAACACTTCCCTCACATTAACGACATAATCATATCACTCTAGCCCATCACCCAGATGAACCAGACCTGACACCACTCTAAGCATAGCAGGCATAGCAAGGTAGGAATCACATACATGGCTCAATCAACTCCTACACATGCTAGTGGGTTTCATCTAGTTACTGTGGCAATGACAGGTCATGCAGAGGATAAGGGTTCAACTACCGTAGCACACAGCAGTTTGAATCGCGTTGTCTTAATGCAGTAAACAAGAGCAGAAGAGAGAATATGGGTTTGTATCAGAATGATCAATGGGTTGCTTGCCTGTTGTAGTGGTAGTAGGATACTGCCCTTCAGACGGATACTCGGGATTATCCTCGGAGGCAGAACCTACCACGGAAATCACATCGAACATAATCAACACATGGCAATATGCAACAATATGATGCATGCTATGACATGGCAAGATGAAAGTGTCTTGGCCTAATGCAAGCTAAAACAGAAGGGGATGAACTCATTTGAATCAAAGATTCAAATATTAGCTCATTAAACATGGCCTTATTAGTGCATCACCTTATTCTGCTTAAACAGCAAGGTTAACTTGTTTTGTCATGCATGAAACCATTACAGATGGATAGATTGAATTTTTCTGATCATTTTTCATATATAAATCTTTGCATTTGGAGCTATGGTTGATTTTCTATGATTTTTAGAAGTTTTGACTATTTTCTGGAATTTCCTATTAAAGAATAATTCCAGTAATTGAATTAATGCGTCAGCATGACATAGGTGTGACGTCAGCGGTCAACTGGGTCAGCCAGGTCAAACCTGACTGGTGGGCCCTCTCTGTCAGTGTCACAACTAATTAACAGAATTAGATTAACACTAATTAGCTACCAGTGGGGCCTGGGCCCACATGTCAGTGACTAAACTAATTAAATTTAGTTAAAATTAATCCTAAACTAATTCGCAGACCGGCCCCACCTGTCATAGACTCAGGGGGGTCTACCTGGGCCCACACAGGGGTCAAACAGGGTCAACTCGCCAGCGTCTAGCCGCCGGCGAGGCCAGACGCGGCGGAGGGTTGCGGGTTTCGTGTTCCAGCAACCAAAACGACGGCGGAGAGCATCTACGCATAGGTTGTAGCAAGCCGCATCGAGTGGTGGCAGTGGGTTGAGCTAGGGTGGCCGGAAACGTCACCGGCGACGACCTTGGCGGCCGCCGAAGTTCGGGCGAGGCCGAAACCGAGGCTGCGGGGCACGACGAGGCGCGTGGAGTGGTGCGTTAGGCTCCTGGGAGCGCGTGGAAGATGAAGGCATGCTCAGATTCGAGCTTACGCGCGCGCCTGTGGCCACGACGGCGACATGGCCGGCGGGGCCGAGCTCTCGGCCTCGATGGCAGAGGGGGTTAGAGGATGCGGGCGAGCGCGGGGAGAGGGGGAAACAGTGGCGGAGCTCACAGCGGTTGCAGGGGAGCGATCGGCGAGCTCTGGGAAGGGCTGGAGCGAGTGGGGCGGCGAGGGGGATCTTCGGTGGCCGGAGTTGAGAACGAGCTCGGTGCAGCATCTCCGGGGCGAGCGAGCGCACGGGGCTCGGCCTACTTGATGCAGTCGACGACGGCGGAGCTTCCTGGCATGTCGGGGCAGCAAATGCACGGCGGTGGCTGCGGTGAGGCTTGTCGGCGGTGACGGTTGCGCTCGGCAGGAAGAGGGGGAGAGAGCCAGAAAGGGAGAGAGGCACGGGGAGAGTGAGGGAGGGAGAGAGGGGGACGTGGGGGTCGGCGTGGCACCCCTAGACGCCTCCAGGGCGTCGGCAGAAGCAGCAGCTGGCCGGCGTGTGGCCGCGGGTGCCGGCGACGCGCTCCTCGTCCTCCTGGCGGGAGGAGGAGGACGACTGGCAAGGCCAGTCGACTGGGCCGAGCCAGGTGGGCTGGGCCAGCATAGGTGAGGCCCAGGTGGGTTTCTCTCTCTCTCTCTCTCTCTATCTCTCTCTCTCGCTCTCTCTGTTTTTCTGATTTGTTTTCTTTTTCTATTTTTTTGCAACTGTTGGGCTTTATTAAAAATACTAAAACGTTTCCAAAAATCCTGAAAATAATTGTGGGCTCTGTTTAGAATATTTCCAACAGCCCACACTTATTTCCAGAATTATTTGAGCATTTAAATTATTTTATAGCATTTAAATGCCCAAAATCAAATACTTATGATTTAATTCAATGACCTTCTGTTGACCTAGAAAATTGTGCACCAATTTTGCCAGAGGTTCTCACCCAAGACAAAGAGAGTGAACTTTTTAGAAGGGCATTTCAGGTTCATTGAAAATAATTTTAGTAAACCCTAGTTGTTTCCAGGGGGGCTGGGGGTTGTGTCATCCCCATTTCAATTTTAAGAGAAATTTAAACATGATGCACACTCTAATGCTTGAACTAACTAGGGTGTGACAACTTTTGAAAGTATATATAAAAAAATGATGTATATAGAATGTAATTCCAATTGAAAATGGATCCCGCCCGAAAAAATAGAATACAAACGGGATTCGAATTGAGTTGGCACGGTAAACGTGCTCTCTGCAAAATTTGAACGAAGCGGGGAAAGTCGCAGTAACCACCCGGAACCAAAATTTGCGAGATGGAAATCACTGCTGCCTATCCCTGCCACGCAAAGCCTATATACTGGATTTCTATAGGTTTCGATAGGGGTAGGTTTGTAATTTCACCCAAACGTGACGTAACCGCCTCTCACCCGGATTCATAGACGGTGGGCGCCAAAACATAGTGTGTCCTCAGCCGAAATCGACTCCCTCCCCGATTCATATTCATACACGGTGGGCGCCAAAAACAAACTCTCGTCGGCAAAGATTCGGTGTATGCGAGATTACCGTCCTATCCCCGACCGACTAGTGTTGCTGTGATGTAGTAGAAATTTGAAACGGGGGCTAAGTTTGTAAATTTCCTCGCATTTGAGACAAGCGCGCCCTGAATACATGGTTCCCCCTTCCTCCCTATCTCCCTTTTCCCCATTCGTACTCCGTGGGCGCCAAAACACCCTCTCCACGCCACCCTCCTCCGTCCGCCGCCGTCCGCCACCCATCCACCGCTGTCCTCCTCCACCATGCCGGAGCTGATACCCCGATGCCGCCGTCCATTACAAGAGATCGACCTCTCTCATCCACAGCTTCGGACCGGGATCCTTGCATCCCGTCCTCTCGCTTCATCCCTGCCGTCGTCCACCTTGCCGGCGCCGCTCCTACGACCATCTCGTCCACCGCTCCCCGCCGCCACTGTCTACCCTCCTAGATCTGCTTCCACGCCGCCGACAGCCATCGCTACCACAGCATCGTCAAATTATCAGCAGATGCCTACACGGCGCCGCACCAGAGGCGGTACTCTTTTGTATCTGCTCAACTTATTTAGCGCAGCAAGAAAATAGATCGCCACTGCTTTACTCTGATTTCTTGTCTTGGTTGCAAAGTTGCCTTTGTATGGTTTGCACCTTCAGATCCGCCATGGCACGCTCAACACCATACTCGCAATGCTTATGGTTTTCCCCTTTTATATTCCACACTAGTTAAATCACAGTAGACTAAATTTCAAAATTGGGTCAGTCGATTTTTCAGAGCTCGCCGGAGTTTGCCGGTGCGATCGAAGGGGACCGGGTGGTTGTGGGGCCTCGCCGAAAGAAGAAAACTCGATGCGGGTGGGGGTTGGGGTGGGGGTGGGGGTGGCGGAGGAACACAGGCGGTGGGGGCCGGTGGTCCGGCCGGCGGCCCGTGCGGTGTTCTGTATGGGAAGAATCAGAGACGAGGAAGAAGAAGGGTTAGGAGATGTAGGATCTTCATCCAACCGCCTGAAATGGTCGAGAGACAACTAGGAGTTGCATTCTTAATGCGCTCTGGTTCATCATGTGTGGGCACTGCGCAACCAACATTTTATTATCCAAAATCTGCTTGCTCTTCTTTACCATGTTCCTCTTCCGTTCTTCTTTAATATGTACTCTCTCCGTTCCTAAATACAAGTCTTTGTATAGATTCCACCATGGAGTACATATGGAGCAAAATGAGTGAATCTACACTCTAAAATGTACCTGGATACATCTGTATGTGATCCATAGTGGAAATCTCTACCAAGACTTATATTTTGGAACGGAGGGAGTATGATAGTAGTACAGTGTGTTCCTTGTACTGAAGATGAGCATGGACATTTGAAGTGTAGAGGTCTATACGGTCGGTTGTGATGGACACTTTGAGCCTCTTTGATTCGTAGGATCTTGTAAACATAAGAATAGGATTTGTAGTGGCCTGCCCACTTGAATCCTATAAGAATAGCAAGGAAATGCGGGGAGCTGTGTCGCCTTTGAGAGTTACATTGTTATTAACAGTACCGCACCTTCACTTGAAGAGAGCTGGTATCCGAAGCCTTTCTAGCCGTACCGGCAATACTAGCACATATATTCCAGCAACTTCCACTTTGCTAATTTTACTCTGATGCTTAAGGTTTTCCCGTTATATCTACACTATGATCTGTGTAGCTGCTTTGTGTCGCACTAGCAGCAGTCCACTCTTGAAGCTAAACACTGCAATGACTTACAAAATTGGCACCAAGGCATTGAGTGCCATTCTGGATGCAATGAAACTCATATGCTCCCCACCTGTTGATTCTTGTTCAGAATATCATCCTAATGACTATTCTAACCTCGAGGAGTCAAAGGCAGTGGCCTGTCCTGTTCACCCATCAAGGTGCCTGTTCTAATTTGGAAATGTTTTATTGATTGCGGGTATCTTGCATATGTTGTCTTACATTTCTTCTACTTTGTTGCACCGCCATCTGCTTAGTTTACTCATCATATATGTCGAGATGCCATGCCCATCCATTATCAATACATATTCCATCTGTCACCATACCATGTTTTTCCAGTCAAATGCTGTTCTTGTGCATCAGACATCAAAAAGGAAGAGGGTGATTGCCGAACCTGAAGGAGCACCAGCAAAGTCATTGAAAAACATGGTGGTGCCGGAGAAATCAGACATCACCCCACTTATATTGGCTGTACAACCAGTGACACAAAACGTAGGACCGACTCCAGCAGACTGTACCCATACTTCACTGGCCACACCACTAGCCCCACCACAGAGGACCTGCACTCCAGCAAAAGGTATACTGATTTCATTTTCCATAGCACCTGCTGTACCACAGAAAAATCCCACTCCAGCAAAAAGTACAGCAAGTCTACCGGCCGAAGACCTATCCCAACTGCAGAGACGGCCAATTCCTACAGATTGGAACCCCATTCCATTTATTCCCAGTTTAAAAGACAATGCTTTCAATGTTGTTAGGGACTACATGCATATATTCCTATCATGGGAAGATTATTGTGAAGACAAACACCATTTTCACATCTTCCTGTCCAACTTACGTGTAAGTGCTATTATTCATGGCTATTATTTTCCTGTTTTCTACTGATTGAACACATCAATGATTTACATTACATTGTTGTAACTAGGCGAGGGTCAATCTGGATAGTCATGATGAGCAAAGCTTGCTTGTGCTTTTCAAGGAAGCATTGCAGCAGTATTGGTGTTACCTGAGGAAATCACACTTTGCTGGCAAGTCTATAAAAGAATTTCTGGTGAAGTCTCCTGTGCTAAATTTAGAAGACATTGAATGGAAAAACCTTCTTATGCACTGGTCTCGTTCCCAGGATGAGGTACTGTCTATGAAATCACATGACAATTTGAACTTCTACTTTTTCACATGTGCCTAATGATCTTTTTTGCAGGAAATCTGCTCGAAGAAGAATTCCGGTTGGACAAGAACGACATGATATCTCAAATATGCTGCCCGCTGCTTTGCTCTTGTTAGTACCTGTTGTCCTGTATCACTGTACTTGCATACATACCTGGTTCATTATGTGACAGCAGTATGCATGATAGCTTGCTTATCAATTGTTCGCTCCAAATTATCTGATCTGTATGAATGGTTACATTAGTGTATAATATATCCAATGCCAATGTTTTTTTAGCTCTGCATTGTTCTTGTAAGTACATGCTGTCCTTTATCAGTGTACTTATAATGACAGGTAGTTGTTCATGTACCATCACTCTGCAGCTTATTTTCCTTTGCCCTCCATTTTCTACACATCAGATCTATATTTACTCTTACCATAAGGTTGGTACTGAAGAAGTTTAGCTGTGCATTTCTCTTGGCTATACCTTTTGCCTGTATCGCTGCACTTACATTTATAGCTACTTGGTTATGTAGCATAACTCTTCATCTTATCTTAAATATTCTCCATTTTTTCGTATATTATCACATCTATATTTACTCTTAACGAAATGTAGAATAAAGGCAATGCTTTTGAAGAAGATTCTGTGGTAAACTTCTTGAATTGCCCCCCATCAGCATGGACAAGGCCTTTATAGAGCCTGTCTTCACCAATAATGTAACTTTGTCCATCTCAAGCCTTCAAACTTTGTTGTATATATTTGGTTAGGCATGACTGCAACAGCTGTTTATTTTTGGTGTTTGCATCAAATTGCTTGTTTAAAGTTTATTATATGTAGTTCATAAACAAAAGTTCGTCCTTTCTCAATTTAGGTTTTCAGTTGTACAACCAAGTTCCTTCTTCATACCATGTAAATTAAACTATACAGAGCAAGTGATCTTCTTTTGCACTGCATGTATGCTTCTGTTCTTCATCTGTAATCCAGTGGTGTGGTGAACCTACCCACTGCAGCACAATGTCATATTCTGCAATGTCTTAACTATGAAAAATGACATATCATTCTACTATTATTTAAACCGTCTCTTTATTTTCTAATCTGAAATGGTATAAATTGACAGCACACTAACCATTGCTACTTATGAGTTCTTGATCTGTAATCCAGTGGTGTCGTGAAGCTGCCAACTCCTTCACAATGTCATTTCCTGCCATGTCTTGACCTGAACAATACCATATTGTGTTCATGCAAATTTAAACTGTGTCACTTTATTCGTCAGTAAGAAATGTGATGAATTGTCAGCACTGATAGTTTTATGTGCAAAACCTGTCATCTGTCTTCTTGTTTATCTTTTAGAGTGAGGAAGATATAAGTGTTGAACAAGCGCAGTCCCATCATCTTGCTCAGCTGCTTGCGCTGCAGCTCCCCAGCAGGGCTAACCTTTCTTGAACTCTATTGAAGTGCTATCGGTTTTGTATATTATTTTGTCGATGTGTTTATTTGCACTGGTGGCGATCTTTGATGCCCAGTGTATGTAATCTGTTGTCTGCTTGTGCTTTATTATCATAGTGGCGAACTTTGATGCCCAGTGGATGTAATATGCCGTATTTTCTTTATTGTATTGTATAGGTTTTTTCTTATTCACAATGCTGCAGTTATTTTACCGTTTATATATATCCTGTCTTCATAGTAAACCGGCCAAACCATAAAATTACGGTACATAATCGGGCCGTCATGCAATCACGATGTAGGTTGGGCCTGAAACGTGCCGATCAGCTCATGGGCCGGCAGCAGCCCAAAATGAACCCCGACCCATGATTGTGCGAATCAAATCACGGGCTTTTAACATGCCAAAATTGTCTGGGTCCTTGTTTGGCCCAATCAGATATCGGCTGCGAGCAGGCTGGATGCAAACCAGGCCGTAGTTAGGCCCAACTATATGACGAACTTTTAACAGGCCGAAATTAATATAGGGCCAAAATGTTAAACGGGCCCTTAACAGGCCAAAACTAATATCAGGCCGAATTACTAAGTGGGCCTTTAGCAAGTGGGCCCAAAAGCATAGTGTCCAGTTGACAGGCCGAATTTGATATGGGCCATAATTGAGCCCAAAGCCTATTAAAGGGTCGGACCTGATCTGGGCCGTAATTTGGCCCAGAATGTGGTAGACTTTTAATGGGCCGGATCTCATATGGGCCACTATTAGGCCCGGAGCATGGCAGGCCATTAATGGACCGGATCAAATATGAGCCGACATTTGGCCCAAAACATGGCAGTCAGTTAATGGGCCGGCCTACTAGGGTCCTCAAAATCTTGTGGGCCTACAGCTGGGCCGGCCCATTAATGTCGCCAAAATCTCGTGGGCCTTTAGCTGGGCCGGCCCATTATGACCCGCAAGAATATTGTGGGCCTTTACCTGGGCCGGCCCATTATGGCACAAAAAAAATCTTGTGGGCCTTTACCTGGGCCGGCTCATTATGGCCCGCAAAATCTTGTGGGCCTTTAGCTGGGCCAGCCCATTATGGTCCGCAAAATTTCGTGGGCCTTTAGCTGGGCTGGCCCATTATGGTCCGCAAAATCTTGTGGGCCTCTAGTTGGGCCGGCCCATTTAAACTTGTTGGGCCGTGCCACGTGTCGACGTATCATAGGCGCCTTCTGTCCAGTGAGTGGATGACATCTGTCCCGACGATGAGCCGACACGTGTTTCCTCTAGCCAATGATGATTTTACACGTGGAAAATCCCCATTGGTCGGGGCTGTTAACGGGCTATCGGATCCAAAACCTGACCCGATAGCTTAACGGAATCCGGTTACGGTGGATGCCACGTGCCGGTCACCCTTGACGAAAGCACTTCTGTGACGCGCGATTTATCGTCATGGAAGTGGATACTTCCGTGATGATAATTTTGGTAATGTCATGGAACACTTCTACCACAGCACAGGTATGACTATCTTGATTCTGTCATAAATTTGTCATGGATGTACATGCATGACAAAAAAAGCGACCTACTGTGACAAACACGTATCATCACGGAAGTGTATTTTTTTGTAGTGATTGCCCCCCCCTTGGGCGCGCCTCCTCCTAGGCCGGCCCTCTCCTCCTCCCCTCCTTTATATACGAGGGAGGGGCACCCCATAGACACACAAGTTGATTGTTTAGCCATGTGCGGTGCCCCGTCCACAGATTTCCACCTCAATATAATATCATTGTAGTGCTTAGGCGAAGCCCTGCACCGGTAGCTTCATCATCATCGTCACCACGCCGTCATGCTAACACAACTCTCCCTTGACCTCAGCTGGATCTAGAGTTCGTGGGACGTCACCGAGCTGAACGTGTGCAGATCGTGGAGGTGCCGTATCTTCGGTGCTAGGATCGGTCGGATCGTGAAGACGTACGACTACTTCAACCGCGTAGTCATAACGCTTCCGCTTACGGTCTATGAGGGTACATGGACAACACTCTCCCCTCTCGTTGCTATGCATTACCTAGATGGATCTTGCGTGTGCCTAGGAATTTTTTTGAAATTACTGCGTTCCCCAACAATGGCATCCGAGCCAGGTCTATGCGTAGATGTAATATGCACGAGTAGAACACAAAGAGTTGTGGGCGATAATAGTCATACTGCTTACCAGCATGTCATACTTTGATTCGGTGATATTGTTGGATGAAGCGGCCCGGACCGACATTACGCGTACGCTTACACGAAATTGGTTCTATCGACGTGCTTCACACATAGGTGGCTGGCGGGTGTCAGTTTCTCCAACTTTAGTTGAATCGAGTGTGACTACGCCTGGTCCTTGTTGAAGGTTAAAACATCACACTTGACGAAAAATCATTGTGGTTTTGATGCGTAGTTAAGAATGGTTCTTGCTCAGCCCGTAGCAGTGATACGTCTCCAACGTATCTACTTTTCTAAACACTTTTGCCCTTGTTTTGGACTCTAACTTGCATGATTTGAATGGAACTAACCCGGACTGACACTGTTTTCAGCAGAATTGCCATGGTGTTATTTTTGTGTAGAAATAAAAGTTCTTGGATTGACCTGAAAATCAACGGAGAATATTTTTCGAATATATAAAAATACTGGGAAAAGAATCAAGGCCAGGGGGCCCACACCCTGTCCACGAGGGCCAGGGGTGCGCCTACCCCCTAGGCGTGCCCCCTGCCTCGTGGGCCCCATGGTGCTCCACTGACCTGATGTAGGGTGGAAACCCTAGGGGCCGGTCTTTCATGAAAGGATCGGATCCCACGATGAACACGAAGAACACGAGGGGAAACATGAGGGGAAAACACAAAGGGGCACAAAGAGAAACACTCAAACGAACAAGATTAAGTCACACATGTGCTAGATCCTCGAAACACGAGAGGAGATACAAGATCCAAAGTCAACAAGGGACGATACAAATGGTAACCGGTCTTCTCCGTGAGGAGGTCTTGATGGTCTTCTCCGTGAGGAGGTCTTGAATCCAAGTGGATCTTCTTCGAAGAGGGGCCGCGGTCTCTCTCATGGAGTAGATCTGGATGGATGAGCGAAGCTCTATCTCACAAATGATCTAACACAAAGCTAACCCTAAAATGTAGGTAGGAGGAGCCTATATATAGTCTAGGGGGCGAAAGGGTACATGGGCCTCAGCCCTTTACTGTGCGCAGATAGACGAGGCCGGACATCCGGGCATCGGGCCGGATGTCCGGGCTCTCGGGAGGAGCCGGATGTCCGGGGCTGGGGCCGGATGTCCGGGCTGCCGGTGCTTCTCTTCTGTCCTCTAGATAGGTGGTGTCCGGATATCCGGGCGGGAGGTAGGATTTCCGGGTCGGGGTCGGATGTCCGGGCCCTGTAGACTTTGTCGCTGGTCTATTGCTATAGGTGACACCTCCAGGGGCCAGATGTCTGGGGTCATGGCCGGATGTCCGGGGCCTGGGAGGTGTTCTTGACTCCTTCCGTTCTTTCTCCTCATCCGTGAACTTGGGGACTTGTTCATCTTCACGTGCATCTTCGGGAGGGTCCTCTTGGTACCTGATCATGCACAACATCTCAGATTTAGGTAGTATTCATGTCTCGAGGGGATCATATGCGATATCACTAAGGAGAGAACTCACCTCGGTCTTGAGAGATCTAGCTCGTGCTCGTCTCATGGGTCCTCTTGGTAGTTCATGAGACGATGGTAGGTCCATGGGGATGTCCATAGGATGCTCCGCATCATCTCCCCTCCCTTGGGGAAGATCCGACCTCGGATCGAAATCCTCATCACCATGGTAGGGAGAGAGATCTTTGACGTTGAAGATGTCTCTCACGGAGTACTTGTCGCGTGGAAATGTAGATCTTGTAGGCATTGTTGTTGTAGCGTGAAAGCACCTTGAAGGGTCCATCCACTCGTGGTCAAAGTTTGGACTTGCGTTTGTTGGGGAAGCGTTCCTTGCGAAGGTGTAGCCACACAGGAGCTCCAATGTTGAATACCACGGGGTGCTTGTTGATGTTGCGCTTGGTCGCAAGTCGTTGTACTTGGCGCTCGATGGTGTGCCTTGTATCTTCATGCACCTCCTTGAGATGGTTCACACGTGCACTTGCGTCCATATTGATGCGCTCTTGTAGTGGTAGAGGGAGAATGTCCAAAGGGGACAATGGGTTCAATCCGTAGACGACCTCGAAGGGGGACTTGCCGGTAGTTGAGTGTCTTGCACGTTTGTAGGTGAACTCGGCGATAGGTAGACACTCCTCCCACTCTTTGATGTTCTTCTTGATTAGCACTCGAAGTAGAGCGGAGAGTGTGCGGTTGGTCACCTCCGTTTGGACGTCGGTTTGAGGTTGGTAGGCCGTGGAGAAGAGTAGCTTGATTCCGAGCTTGGCGCATAGGGTCTTCCAAAAGTAGCTTAGGAACTTGATGTCGCGGTCCGAGACAATCGTCTTTGGCACTCCATGTAGACGCAATATGTCCCTACAAAAGAGATTGGCAACATGTGAAGCATCATCTATCTTGTTGCAAGGAATGAAATGTGCCATCTTAGAAAATTGGTCCACAACAACAAATACCGAATCCTTTCCATTTCTAGTTCTAGGCAATCCAAGTACAAAATCCATGCTAATGTCTTCCCATGGTTGACATGGAATTGGGAGAGGCATGTAAAGGCCATGGGATTGAGCTTTAGACTTAGCTTTGTGACATGTAGAGCATCGGTTGGTGAAGCGGTTGACTTCGCGAAACATCTTGGGCCAATAATAGTTCTTGGAGAGTGTAGCAAAAGTCTTGTCGCGTCCAAAATGTCCCATTAGTCCTCCTCCATGAGATTCCTGCAAAAGCAACAAACGAAGAGAAGACTCGGGGTTGCAAAGTTTGTTAGCTCTCATAAGATATCCATCTTTGATGTAATAGCGTTCCCAAGATGTATGTGTCAAACACTTGGCATAAGGAATAGAAAAAGTGGGATCATGCGCATACAAGTCTTTTATGTTCTCAAAGCCAATGACATCCAATTCAAGTAGAGTAACAAGCATGCATGTGCAGGAAAGAGCGTCCGCCACAACATTTTCCTTACCTTTGATGTACTTGATGACATAAGGAAAAGACTCAATGAATTCACTCCATTTAGCATGACGCTTGTTCAACTTGGTTTGACCCTTAAGGTATTTAAGCGTTTCATGATCGGTATGAATGATAAATTCATGAGGGCGAAGATAGTGTTCCCATTCATGCAAAACTAGCACTAAAGCATATAACTCTTTGTCATAGATGGGGTAATTGAGTTGCGCTCCGGAAAGTTTCTCACTAAAGTAAGCTATTGGGCGCTTCTCTTGCGTTAACACACCTCTTATGCCATTACCACTAGCATCGCAATGAATCTCAAAGGGCTTGTCAAAGTTGGGTAATGCAAGCACGGGAGCATGAGTAAGAAAATTCTTAAGCTCAATGAAAGAGGTGTCTTGGGATGGTCCCCCAACAAAAGGCGCATTTTCTTGCTCAAAGCATGCAAAGGTGAAGCAATGGTGCTAAAGTCCTTCACAAATCTACGGTAGAAACCGGCTAAACCACGGAAGCTACGCACTTGATGCAAGTTGATTGGTTGTGGCAAAGTTTTAATAGCATTGATCTTAGAGTCATTAACATGAACACCCTTAGAGGAAACAACAAAACCCAAGAAAACGAGCTTATCAACGCCAAAAAGGCACTTTTCCATGTTAGCATAGAGCCACTCTTTTCGAAGAGTTTGCAAAACGGTTCGAACATGGGTGACATGAGCTTTAAGAGATTTTCTATAAACAAGGATATCATCGAAGTAGACCACGACAAACTCACCAATGTAAGGGCGAAAGACATGATTCATAAGACGCATAAAAGTACTCGGTGCTTCCGATAGACCCATAGACATGAGTAACCACTCATATAAGCCAAACTTTGTTTTGAAAGCGGTCTTCCATTCATCACCCTCTTGCATGCGGATTTGATAGTAACCACTTTTAAGATCAATTTTGGAAAATATAGTGGCACCACTAAGTTCATCAAGCATATCACCAAGGCGTGGAATGGGATACCTATAGCGAACAGTGATAGCATTGATAGGTCTACAACCGGAGCACATGCGAAAGCTACAGTCTCATTTTGGCACAAGAATGACCGGAACGACACAAGGACTCAAACTTTCACGCACATGTCCATGGCCTATGAGATGCTTTACTTGCCTTTGTATTTCTTTGGTTTCTTTGGGGTTGATGCAGTTGGGAGCTTTGTTTGAGAGGTGCTCTGGGGATGAGGTCGATGCAGTGCTCGATGCCTCATAGTAGAGGTAGTCCCGGAGGTAGCTCGTCGGGGAAAACATCTTGAAATTCCTGCAAAAGAGAAGACAACACTAAAGGTAGAGCATGAGAGGTGTTAGCTTTTGGTGCGTCGTCCTTGCACAAAAGGACAGAGTGTGTAGGACACTAGATGGGTTCTCACACACTCCTCTTATCTCACTTTTGGTGGCAAATAGAACTAAGTTCTTCTTGTCGCTCATCGTGGAGGCACTCAATTTGGGCTTGTGGCGCTCACTCTCTTTTTTGGTGGTTCGCTCTCTCACTATTCTCTCCTTGATGGGTGGGTTGCTTGTCAGCGATCACTTGGCTTGGAGACATATGGTGAATTACGTACTCCTTTCCTTTCATCTTGAATATGTAGTGGTTCATTCGGCCGTTGTGGATGGCACCTCTATCAAATTGCCATGGCCGACCAAGGAGAAGGTGGCAAACGGTCATTGGAACGACATCACACTCCAAAGTGTCTTCGTAAGCTCCGATTTTGAAGGAGACTTGCACTCTATGCTCGACTTGAATAGTGCCGGAGTCGCTTAGCCATTGAACTTTGTAGCGATGTGGGTGCTTCGTCTTGGGCAATTGGAGCTTGGAGCAAAGTTCTTCACGTGCTAAGTTATGGCAACTCCCTCCATCGATGATGACCTTGACAGACCTTCCATTGATGCCGGCCTTGGTATGGAATATGTGGCATCTTTGGTCTTCTTCTTGGTGATGTTGAAGGGTAAAGACCTTGGAGACAACTAGAGCAGGACTTGAATCTTCATCATGAAAGACTTGTTCCTCTTCATCGTTCACTTCCAGTGCATGGTGACTTGCTCAAGTGCTTCCGTTTCTCCTTCGCTCATGGAGTCGTATGTACCATCGTCGTTGAGGATCATGGTCCTCTTGTTGGTACACTCAAAGGACTTGTGGCCTTAGCCTCCGCATGTGAAGCATTTGAAGGAACTTGTCTTGACGGTCTCATCGGTTGGGGTAGATGATGATGAAGCTCTCAGCTTGAAGTTGCTTGTAGTAGGAGGATGATTTGGAGTTGTCGAAGTTTTCCTGTAACTTGACTTGTCGACGTTGCTTGTAGAAGGCTTGGTTGAGGTAGACGGTGGTGGAGTCGTTGAAGCTTGGCTGTTGGAGAAGCCGTATGACTTGGATGAGAACTTGGCATACTTGAAGTCTTCTTGCACTTGACGTTCCGCTTTGGTAGCTTGATGCACTAGCTCGATGAGTTTCGAGTATGGTTGGAAGTCGGCGATCTTCTTGATGGGATGATTGAGTCCATTCAAGAAACGTGCCATAGTTTTCTCATCATCTTCCGTGACATTGGCTCATATCATTGCAATCTCCATTTCCTTGTAGTACTCTTCAACGCTTTTGGTTCCTTGCTTGAGTAGTTGGAGTTTCTTGAAGAGGTCGTGGTTGTAGTAGGTAGGCACGAAGCGTGCTCTCATGACATCCTTCATTTGCGCCCAAGTAGTGATGTGTGGTTCACCCTTTGCCTCTCGGCACTCAATGACTTGTTCCCACCAAATGAGGACATAGTCTTGGAACTCAAGGGATGCCATCGCGATCTTCTTCTCTTCTTCATATTTGTGCAAGCGGAAGATTTTGTCAACCTTCAATGCCCATGAAAGGTACTCTTCGGGATCATTGCTTCCATTGAACTTGGGCATGGTGAACTTTAGCTTGCCATAGCGTTGCTCTTCATTATGTTCGGGTCAGGGATGATGACGTCCTTGACGAGGAGGATCGTCTCTCACAACTTGCTCTTGCTGTGGAGGATTTCCATTGTCTTCTTGTTCTTGTTGAACTTGATGTTCTTGGTGAGCTTGTGGAGGAACTTGTCGAGCTTGATGTTGCACGCGGGCTAGATATCTTCGTTCGTGAACTTCTTCGCGAAGTGCTTCTTCATGTTCACGAGCTTGTCGGCCTCGGTTGGCTATGACTCGACTTGATTCTCGGAGGGCTTGTTGCGCCTCAAGTGCTTGAGCATCTCGCAATTGTTGCGATTAACGTTGTGCCTCTGCATCTTGTGCTTCTTGGTGTAGACGTGCTCGCTCTTCCTCTTTGTGTTGGCATTGTCGTTGCCGTTCTCGTGCTTGTGCAAAGATAGCTTAGTTTTGACGATGTCATTGTTCTTGAGAGTTGTTGTCGTGTAGAGGGTTGCAGTTGGCTTGACGATCTTGGCACGCGGCACGACAAAGAGTATTCGATGTCGGTGTACTTGAGCCGGAGATGGTGTAGTCGGAGTGACGACTTGAGCGGCTCCGTCTTGATGAGGACGAAGTGGAAGAAGAGTGGTTGAGCAACAAAGCACGAATCTCGTCCATTCTTGCGTCGTTCTCTTGCTTGTGGTCGTCGAGCTTGTGGTCGAAGTAATCTCTTGTACGTTGCTCGGAGAGTCGCAAGTCGGTGGCGAGGTTGTCGATGCGTTAGCTCATTGCTTGTTGCTCTTGCTGCAAAGCACGTTGTGCACCAAAGAGGTGGCTCTTTGTGACGTAGGAGTTCATGTCGTCGTCTTGCCCGATGAAGAGTGGGTTGGTAGAAGTACTTGGCCTACCCATCATTCCAAACAAATATGTGAGTGGGAGAAGGAGAAGAACTTATACCAAATGTACCTTGACCGATGTTGAAGATGGATCAAAGATCACTCCAATGTGTAACAAGGAAATAGCACAATTGGTACCAATTCTTGTCGGTTTCTCACACCTACACAAGTAAAAGCTTATGGTGGAGCTTGGTTAGGATGGTGGCACAAAATTTGATGCAATTTTTAGTGAGCTTCAATAATGTTGGAAAAGATTCGCAAGTTTGCAATGCAACAAGTAGACCAAGCAATACAAGGTACACGGAAACACACACGCAAAGAGATAAGTGGGGTCATGCAACCAAGGATTAGCCAAAATGTGTAATCCACGAAAATGCTCTTGTTGCACAACACTAGAGAGACGCTAGCATGATTGCACAATAGGCGGATAAGAAGACTTGTGCACAACCTACTAAGAAAAAATGCAACGACTTCTATCCCAAGTATGCTCTATGTATGGTGTCTCGATGATATGATCCAAGATGATCTAGTATGACAATCTTAATGTTGTATGATGCTATGGTTCTTGCTTAAAAGCTCTTTGCTTATCTTCCCCTTCTTGCTTAAAAGCTTGTTTAGCTCTTTGTGTTCGAGCTCTTTTCTCATGCAATGCTTCATGAACCAAGAAAGCAATTGTGTATGCGATGACAACCTTGTGACACAAGAGATGACACCAAGATATGCACTAATGATATGTATGTATGCTATGGGAAGTATGATCACTAATGTGCACAAGTCACGTTGCCGACAGTACTCAAAGTCTAGTCTCGATGGGTAAGCGACGCAAAGGAGTAAGGCTATGATGGCTATCAATATAATAGCAAGAATGATGTATCACTATACCAAGATGAGGTTACCGCTTCTTGCTTACGGTATGGTGTCAAAATCTTGTAGTGGTTGTTGTCGATGACGCGTCCGTGGCAAAGATGAGCGGCGGTGATGTTGATGTCGAACCGTACCTAAATAGCCGAAACACAATAGGACATAGAACCGCAACTCAAATTCTCAAAGCAAAACGTGACAAAATTGTTGGAGTTGGTAGTGGTAAGCGATGGTGGTTTATGTGGTATATGGCGGTGGTATGCAGAAGTGGTGGTGGTATGCAGAAGTGTATGTGGGCACCGGAACAAAATTGGGCGAAATTTGGACGGAAAACGGGGCGGTGGATGGAAGTGGTGCTGCCAGGGGCCGAATGTCCGGGGTGCCGGATGTCCGGGCTGTCGGGCCGGATGTCCGGGCTCTGGGTCCGTGGACGAACTCGAAGGTCTTCGCGTGGAGAGGTCAAATCCGGGACAATCTGAGTGTGCCCTGAGAAAGAGATATGTGCAGCTCCTATCGGGATTTGTCGGCACATTCGGGCGGTGTTGCTGGTCTTGTTTTAACCTGTCGAATTGTCTTGTTGTACCGGGTTACCGAGTCTGATCGGTGTGTCTCGGGTGGAGGTCTATTCCTTCGTTGACCGTGAGAGCTTGTCATGGGCTAAGTTGGGACTCCCCTGCAGGGATTGAACTTTCGAAAGCCGTGCCCGCGGTTATGGGCAGATGGGAATTTGTTAATGTCCGGTTGTAGATAACTTAAACCTTAATTAATTAAAATGAATCAACCGAATGTGTTGCCGTGATGGCCTCTTCTCGGCGGAGTCCGGGAAGTGGACACGGTGTTGGAGTTATGCTTGCGCAGGCTGTTCTTCTAGTTTCTCGCTCGCGCTTTGCCTCCTCTTCTCGCTCTCTTTTGCGGATAAGTTAGCCACCACAGATGCTAGTCGCTTGCTGCAGCTCCACATATATTTGCCTTATCCATTCCTACAAGCTTAAATAGTTTTGATCGCGAGGGTGCGAGATTGCTGAGTCCCTGTGGCTCACAGATACTACCACTCCAGATGCAGGTCCAGGTGATTCCGCTCCAGGTGACGAGTATGAGCTCAAGTGGGAGTTCGACGAGGACTCTCAGCGTTATTATGTCTCCTTTCCCGATGATCCGTAGTGGTGCCTAGTTGGGGTTGATTCAGGGCCTTGTCGCATGTTGGGTTCTTTTCTATTTTGGCGCCGTAGTCGGGCCATGAGTGTTTGTTTGATGGATGTTATTTATGTACTCTGATGTGACGTGGCGAGTGTAAGCCAACTATGTATCTCCCCCTTTTATTTCATATTACATGGGATGTTGTAATGATTGCCTGACTTGCGACATTGCTTTCAATGCGGTTATGTCTCTAAGTCGTGCCTCGACACGTGGGAGCTATAGCCGCATCGAGGGCGTTACAAGTTGGTATCAGAGCCTTCCCCGACCTTAGGAGCCCCATTGCTTGATCGTTTTTAGCAGCCGAGTTGTGTCTAGAAAAATGTTTTGAGTCATTTAGGATTTATATATCGGAGAATTAGGAATTCTTTTTACTTCCCAGTCTCCTCATCGCTCTGGTAAGGCATCCTGACGTAGAGTCTTGACTCTTCTCTTCTCAAATTTCACTAAATTTTTTTTAGGATCACGCGAGTATCTTGGGTTTGTTCCGATGGCTTATGATGAGAATACTGTCTTGGTGCCTCCTGTCAGGGGTTTAGTGGAAGTGTCCCGGGGAGTTGAGCTCTGAGGTGTTGTCATCATAATTTTATCGTTGCAATTCTGGAATACTTGAGATATGTTCGCCGACATCGAAAATCTCTTTTATGCAGTTCGTTGGTGAGATAACCTCGACGCCACCCAGTACTGGGGCGGGAGTTCGGGAGTATCGCCATAACTTGTATAACGGATGCTTTTCGAAGGTTGAGGTAGATGGTTTCCGAAGTTTTCTTGGTTATGTGTTGAAGGATGGATACAGCTGGATGTAGGATTTGCTAGTTTGGGTGAGATATTATGCTTCCCCTGTATCCCCAACACCTGATTGCATAAACGGAAAAGTTCGAGAGTTTCATAGGTGGGAATTCTAGTAGCTCTAGTTCTTCTTCCACGGATATTGGTTTGAGATTGGGATTTCTTACCGATTATTCGTTCTCGATCCGTACCTTGTTGATTTATTTCTCTACCTTAATTCTACGTGGCTTCTCAATTTATGGATATGTGACCATTTGAAGAGGAATGCATTCGTTCATTTTGTTCGGATGTGAAGACTATATGTTGCAATTTTCATTCCGTTGGTTTCAGCTTAAATAGTTATCTGTCAATGTGCTAATGGTGGTCAACCTCTTCAGGATGGCTCCCGCTAAGAGCACCAGTCAGAACCAGAATCAAGATCCGCCACCTCCTCCACCTCCTCCAGAGGCATGGCAAGCTGTGATGGCCGCAACCAATGCAAACACTCAGCTGATCATGCAAATTCTCCAAGAGCGCAATCAAGACAATCAAGGGAATCAAGGCAGCAACCAGAGTCACTTTGCTACACTCAACCAGTTCCTTGCTAACGGGCCAAAGACTTTCAGTAATTGTGTTGAGGCAACCAATGCTGACGATTGGCTTGTGGATCTGTCTAAGCATTTCGAGTGCAGCAACGTCAGGCCTGAGGACTTTGTGAAGTTCGCTTCCTTCCAACTCAAAGATCAAGCTGCAGAATGGTTCCAGCAGTACAAGGATTCCAGAGGTGGACGTGTTATCACTTGGGATGATTTCCGTCGAGATTTCCGAGTTCATCACATTCCGTAGAGCGTGGTTGAAAGTAAGCGTGAGGAATTCCACAATCTGAAGCAAGGCTCTTTGTCTGTCTATGACTACAAAAAATTGTTCCAGAAGCTTGCCCGCTTTGCCAAGCAGGACGTGCCTGATGAGAAGAGCATGATATATCAGTTCAGGGGTGGTCTCAGAGAAGATATTCAGCTCGCTCTTGTTCTCTTTGAGCCTTTGAGATACGATGAGTTCTACAACATGGCACTGAAGCAAGAGGCTGCTCAGTTGAGGTGTGATGCTTCCAGGAAGCGAGTCAGAGATGTTACTTCTTCTTCCTCTACTCAAGTGGCCAAGCAGCAGAAGTTTTGGCTTCCTCCTCCTCTGTTCCATCAGCCGTTTCAGCAGAAGAGCAAAGGTGGCAGTGGTTCTTCCCACCCACCCAACCCAGGCTTTCAGAACAAGACTTCGTCTCAAGCTCCAAGATCGAGTGCTCCGTATCACCGTCCGCTTTCAGAGGTCACGTGCAACAAGTGCCAACAGAAGGGTCACTATGCCAACAAGTGTTTCAACCAGAGGTGTCTTCCTCCTCCTCCTCCTGTCAGATCGGCAAGTACAGCTGTGGTCAAGCATAATCCCAAGCATGCCAAGGTCAATTTGATGAATGCAGCTCAGGCAGAGGACTCGTCAGATGTGATCATGGGTAACCTTCCTGTTAATGATATTCCTGCAAAAGTTCTTTTTGACACTGGTGCATCGCATTGCTTCATCTCGAGACCGTTTACAAATAGGCATGAATTGGTTTCACAAGTTTTGCCTAGTCCTTTAGCGGTTGTCTCTCCCGGCAAGCGCATGCAGGCTAACTCCATCGTTCCGGATGTTTCTATCACTTTGGGTGACTACAAGTTCTTGGCTTCTCCTACGGTTCTCGGTGACTCGGATATTGATCTTATTCTCGGGATGGATTGGCTTTCTAAGCACAAGGCACATCTTGATTGTGCAGCCAGGCAGATCCAATTGACTCATTCGTCTGAGGATGTAATTGTCTTTGCCGCTCGGGATAATACTATCCGTCTGTTTTCTCTCAATGAGAAGGGTGAATTGGATGCCATCTCGCAAATTCCAGTCGTTTGCGAATATCAAGACGTCTTTCCAGAAGAGCTCCCAGGAATGCCTCCGCACCGGCCAGTTGAATTCGTTATTAAACTTGAGCCTGGCACAGAACCTGTGTGCAAACGTCCTTACAAGCTCGGACCTGGAGAGTTGAAGGAGCTGAAGAAGCAACTCGATGAGCAAGAAAGATTGGGTCTCATCCGGCCTAGTACTTCTCCGTGGGGTTGTGGTGTTCTTTTTGTGAAGAAGAAGGATGGAACGGACCAACTTTGTGTTGATTACCGTCCAGTGAACAAGAAGACCATCAAGAACAAATACCCACTTCCCAACATAAATGAGCTGTTCGAACAACTCAAAGGTGCCCAAGTATTCTCCAAGCTTGATCTCCGTATGGGTTATCACCAGATTCGCATTCGTGAAGAAGATATTCCCAAGACAGCATTCAGAACAAGCTTTGGTTCATATGAATACACTGTCATGTCTTTTGGCCTCGCCAACGCTCCTCTGACGTTCTCTCGCATGATGAACTTTATCTTCAACGCCTACACCAATGACTTTGTTTTGGTCTATCTCGATGACATTCTGGTTTTCTCCAAGAACAAGGAAGATCATGCCAAGCACTTGCGTTTGGTTCTCGATAAACTCAGGGAACATCAGTTCTATGCCAAGTTCTCCAGGTGTGAATTTTGGCTCGATGAGGTTCTTTATCTTGGTCATATCATCTCTGCCAAGGGCATTTCCGTGAATCCCGAGAAGGTATCCGCAATTGTGAATTGGGAACCTCCTCAGAACGTGAAGCAACTCCGCAGTTTTCTCGGTCTCGCAAGCTATTACCGAAGATTCGTTGAAAACTTTTCCAAGATCGCGAAGCCTCTCTCAAATCTTCTTCAGAAGCACGTCAAGTATGTTTGGTCTCCAGAGTGTGATATTGCTTTCAACACTTTGAAAGAGAAGTTGATCACTGCTCCAGTTCTGACTCCGCCTGATGAATCCAAGCCGTACGAGGTCTTTTGTGATGCCTCTCTCCAAGGTCTTGGCGCAGTATTGATGCAAGAGAAGAAAGTGGTTGCTTATACATCTCGCGAGTTGAAGCCTAATGAGAAGAACTACCCCACTCATGATCTCGAGTTGGCGGCAGTTGTGCATGCTCTTTTGACTTGGAGACATCTTCTATTGGGAAGAAAAGTGGACATTTTCACTGATCACAAGAGTCTCAAGTACATCTTCACTCAGCCTAATCTCAACCTGAGGCAAACTCGATGGGTCGAAATGATTCAGGAATATAATCCGAGTATTGAGTATACTCCAGGCAAGGCTAATGTGATTGCTGACGCTTTGAGCAGAAAGACCTACTGCAACAGTCTGATTCTCAAGCCTTACCAACCTGAGCTTTGTGAAGCTTTCCTCAAACTTAATCTGCAAGTTGTTCCTCAAGGTTTCCTCGCCAACCTTCAAGTCTCTCCTACCTTAGAAGACCAGATTCGCCAAGCCCAACTTCTTGATGCTATGGTGAAAAAGGTGAAGATTGGGATTGCCAAGAGTCAGTCCAAGTACAAGTGCTACCGCCTTGATGACAAGGACACTCTCTTCTTCGAGGATTGTATTGTTGTGCCCAAAGGTGAACTTCGTAAAGTGATCATGAACGAGGCTCACAATTCTCTCCTCTCCATCCACCCTGGGAGTACAAAGATGTATCAGGACCTTAAGCAAGCTTATTGGTGGACTCGAATGAAGCGCGAGATCGCTCAATTCGTGAATGAATGTGATGTCTGCAGAAGAGTGAAGGCAGAACACCAAAGGCCAGCTGGTCTCCTCCAACCTCTTGCCATTCCAGAATGGAAGTTTGACCACATTGAAATGGACTTCGTGACTGGGTTTCCAAAGTCCAAGCGTGGCAATGATACTATATTTGTTGTCATCGACAAGCTCACCAAAGTGGCTCACTTTCTGCCTATCAAGGAGTCGATCACTGCAGCTCAATTGGCGGAACTCTATACCTCTTGCATTGTCTCTCTGCACGGTATTCCTCAAGTGATCTCTTCAGACCGTGGAAGCATCTTCACCTCCAAGTTTTGGGATTCTTTCCAGAAGGCCATGGGCACTAACATCCGCTTCAGCACAGCTTTCCATCCTCAAACAAGCGGTCAAGTCGAGCGTGTCAACCAGATTCTTGAAGATATGCTCAGGGCTTGTGTGATCTCCTTCGGCATGAAGTGGGAGGATTGTCTTCCTTATGCTGAATTCTCATACAACAACAGTTTTCAAGCAAGTTCGGGCAAGGCCCCATTTGAAATTTTGTATGGCAGGAAGTGTTGTACCCCTCTCAACTGGTCTGAAACCGGTGAACGTCAGCTGCTGGGTAATGACTTAATCACAGAAGCAGAAGAAATGTGCAAAGTCATTCGTGATAACCTCAAAGCAGCCCAATCCCGCCAGAAGAGCTACTATGATAGTAAGCACCGTGATTTGGCTTTCGAGATCGGAGATCATGTTTACCTCCATGTCTCTCCTATGAAAGGTACTCGTCGCTTCGGTATCAAAGGGAAGCTTGCCCCTAGATACGTGGGACCTTTCAAGATTGTCAGCAAGAGAGGCGACCTCGCCTATCAACTTGAGCTTCCTTCAAACTTTGCAAATGTTCATGATGTGTTCCACGTCTCTCAGCTTCGAAAGTGCTTCAAGACTCCTGACCGCACCGTCAACTTCGAGGACATTGAGCTCCAAGAAGATCTCTCCTATCGTGAGCACCCAGTTGCTATTCTTGAAGAAACTGAACGCAAGACTCGCAACAAGTCAATCAAATTTCTCAAAGTCAAGTGGTCTCACCATTCCGACCGTGAAGCTACCTGGGAACGCGAGGATCACCTCCGTTCTGAGTACCCGGAGTTCTTTCAGTCCTAGATCTCGGGACGAGATCTTTTCGTAGTGGTGGAGTGTTGTAACGCCCCGGATGTAACTTTCCCTATTTGTACTCCAACTCTTGCCGTTTCCGGCGTTAAGTTATATTTATTTCTCGGGTTCGGGTCTTTGTCTCCGTGTGTTGTTCTCGTTTTCATGCATCTCATATCATGTCATCATGTGCATTGCATTTGCATACGTGTTCATCTCATGCATTCGAGCATTTTCCCCGTTGTCCGTTTTGCATTCCAGCACTTCGTTCTCCTCCGGTGGTCATTTCTAGCTTTCTTTCGTGTGTGGGGATTAAACTTTCCGGATTGGACCGAGACTTGTCGTGCGGCCTTGGTTTACTACCAGTAGACCGCCTGTCATGTTTCGTACCATTTGGACTTTGTTTGATACTCCAACGGTTAACCGAGGGACCGAAAAGGCCTCGTGTGTGTTGCAGCCCAACACCCCTCCAATTTTTCCCAAAACCCACCAAACTCTGCTCCATGTCCTAGAGCGTTCGATCACGATCGCGTGGCCGAAAACCGCACCTCATTTGGACTCTCCTAGCTCCCTCTATGCCTATATATAGCCCCCCCGTTTTCGGATCTCTCCTCCCCCTCGAGACCCTAGTTCAAAAAAAAACATCTCCGCGCCGCCGACGGACATGTCCGGAGCCTAGCCGAACACGTCCGCCGCCGCCGCCCCAGCGAACCAGCTGCTGCCACGTGGCCCGGGCGAGCCCCACTTCGCCGCCGCCGCCCGAGGCCCGCCCGAGCCCACGCGGGGCCCCCGCGGCCCAGGTCGCCGACGCCGCCGCCTATCTCCTTCCTCCTCCCGCGCGCCGCCAGGGAGCTCGCCGCCTCCGCCGCGTTGCCGCTCGCCGCCCTTGTCGGCCGGCGCCGAAGCTCCGCCACCACGCCGCCCGCGCCCGGCCGCCCCTCGCCGCCGGCGCCACCCCGTCCAAGCCCGCCGCCGTCCTCGGGAGCCGCGCCAAGGCCGGCTCCTTCCTCTCCTTCCCCGGCAACGATGAACTCCGGCGACCCAGTTCCGGCCAGCTACAGTGTTTCGGCGTTCCTCGGATTGCGTGCCAAATCCAGATCTGAGAAAATATCTCCTCACGGTTGACTTTTCGTCCCCGAACCCTAATTTTTTATGCCTACTTTGACCGTCCGTAACTTTGCATCTGTAGCTCCGATTTGGGCATATGATATATCAAAATGTTCATCTCGACGAGTACATCATTTCATTCCATTGCATAATTTTCATTTGAGTTCATCTTGATGCCCAAAATGCTGGTAGAAGGAGGCTTCGTGAGTTAATTGTCAGATCTGCTAGTTCATCTTAGACTTTTGTCATTTTTGCCATGATTATTGTGTGCATGCTATGCCTGTGAGTCCTTCATATGTTTTGTTAAGCATTTTGTATTCTTTCCAGAGGTGCAACCCATGCATTTTTAGGATGTGTGTGGTGACTTGTGCAAGCTTGCAAAATGAGGCACCCGGTAAATCTGTTTTCAGGGACTTAGTTGTTTTCACTAAGTCTGGGATATTTTAGTTCATGATGCCATATGTTCAGCTTGTTTCCTAGTGATCCGTTCCTCTTTTGAGGATGATCAGTAAAGGAGTTTTGTTAACCATGTTATGCTCTATCCATCCATGTCTTTGTTTGCAATTATGGAGCACCATAGCTTGAGTCAATCGAGCTCTACGTTTGCTTCGTGGTGAATCTGGGCAGATCGTCAACTCGTTTGCGATTTTGCCGGCGTTGTTGTAGTTGATCCGTGCAGGCTATGCCATTGTTCTTGCCATGTCTAGCTTATATTTTGTGCCTTCTTAATGTATGTATGCTTGCCTTGCTGTGACTTGCACCATGGTGAGTGCATCGAGCTCGTTTACATGCCTTCGTGAGTTATATTTCAGCATGTCTCAGTTTTCACTAAGTCTGAAAACTGATTGTGTTTTAGCTATGTTCGTGTGCCCGTTAATATATTTTGTGATCCCTTTTGGACCCAGGTCACTTTGGTACTTTAGTTAAGCTTGTTGAGTAGCTCCATGCCATGTTCTTACTTGTCATGTTCAGGTCATTTATCATGTTGTTTTGCTGCTCCGAAGAGGGCTTCGTGATCTGAAATTTCAGACAAGTGTTAATTTCACTAAGTCTGGAATCTGTTTTGCATTTGCGTTTTTGCCATGCTTGTTTGAACCTCTTAATGGATGAATTGGCCGAGGCTAAGTGCTAGTCTTTTGTTTAGCATCTTGTGTGCGTCCCTGCCATGTATTTTGTTGTCATGTTTGGTGGCTGTAGCATGTTCATTTCGTTGCGTTTAGATGCCTACTTGCTGTAAATCGCAGACCGGTGTCATATCTTAAAACGCTTGCCATTTCCAAACCGTAACTCCGATTCCAATGATCTTTATATCGTTTTCAAGCGATTTCATCCCCTCTATCCAGTGGCACCCTTGGAATTCCAAGTTGAGGCCAGGTTCATGCATTTCCTGTTATATCTTGCATTTTGCATCCCGCATCGCATCCCGCATAGCATATCATCATTTCATCATTTTGCTTGGTCTTGCACGTGGTTGATTGTATCCTTGTTGCTTGTTTGTATTGTTGGGTAGAGCCGGGAGACGAGTTCGCTACCAAGGAGCCCGTTGAGTTTGCTTGTGAGGATCCAGTCAACTCTGACAACTGTGCAGGCAAGATGATCGTACCCTCGAAATCACTACTATCTTTGCTATGCTAGTTTGCTCGCTCTTGCTATGCCAATGCTACGATGCCTACTTTTTGCTTGTCAGCCTCCCAATTGCCATGTTGAACCTCTAACCCACCTTGTCCTAGCAAACCGTTGATTGGCTATGTTACCGCTTTGCTCAGCCCCTCTTATAGCGTTGCTAGTTGCAGGTGAAGTTTGGAGCCGTTCCTTGTTGAGACATTTATTTACTTGTTGGGATATCATTATATTGCTATGTTATCTTAATGCATCTATATACTTGGTGAAGGGTGGAAGGCTCGGCCTCTCGCCTAGTGTTTTGTTCCACTCTTGCCGCCCTAGTTTCCGTCATATCGGTGTTATGTTCCCGGATTTTTGCGTTCCTTACGCGGTTGGGTTATGATGGGAACCCCTTGACATTTCGCCTTGATTAAAGCTTTTCCAGCAATGCCCAACCTTGGTTTTACCATTTGCCACCTAGCCTTTCCTTTCCCTTGGGTTCTGCAGACTCAAGGGTCATCTTATTTTAACCCCCCCGGGCCAGTGCTCCTCTGAGTGTTGGTCCACCTGTCAGCTACCGGTGGCCACCAGGGGCAACTCTGGGCTGGCCTACCCGTACCTAGGACAATCTGAGTGTGCCCTGAGAAAGAGATATGTGCAGCTCCTATCGGGATTTGTTGGCACATTCGGGCGATGTTGCTGGTCTTATTTTAACCTGTCGAATTGTCTTGTTGTACCGGGTTACCGAGTCTGATCGGTGTGTCTCGGGTGGAGGTCTATTCCTTCATTGACCGTGAGAGCTTGTCATGGGCTAAGTTGGGACTCCCCTGCAGGGATTGAACTTTCGAAAGCCGTGCCCGCGGTTATGGGCAGATGGGAATTTGTTAATGTCCGGTTGTAGATAACTTAAACCTTAATTAATTAAAATGAATCAACCGAGTGTGTTGCCGTGATGGCCTCTTCTCGGCGGAGTCCGGGAAGTGGACACGGTGTTGGAGTTATGCTTGCGCAGGCTGTTCTTCTAGTTTCTCGCTCGCGCTTTGCCTCCTCTTCTCGCTCTCTTTTGCGGATAAGTTAGCCACCACAGATGCTAGTTGCTTGCTGCAGCTCCACATATATTTGCCTTATCCATTCCTACAAGCTTAAATAGTTTTGATCGCGAGGGTGCGAGATTGCTGAGTCCCTGTGGCTCACAAATACTACCACTCCAGATGCAGGTCCAGGTGATTCCACTCCAGGTGACGAGTACGAGCTCAAGTGGGAGTTCGACGAGGACTCTCAGCGTTATTATGTCTCCTTTCCCGATGATCCGTAGTGGTGCCTAGTTGGGGTTGATTCAGGGCCTTGTCGCATGTTGGGTTCTTTTCTATTTTGGCGCCGTAGTCGGGCCATGAGTGTTTGTTTGATGGATGTTATTTATGTACTCTGATGTGACGTGGCGAGTGTAAGCCAACTATGTATCTCCCCCTTTTATTTCATATTACATGGGATGTTGTAATGATTGCCTAACTTGCGACATTGCTTTCAATGCGGTTATGTCTCTAAGTCGTGCCTCGACACGTGGGAGCTATAGCCGCATCGAGGGCGTTACAGTAGGTCCATGGGGATGACCGAAGGATGCTCCACATCACGACCTCAACTCCAACTCTATATCTTCATGTTCAGGGAGAAAAAAATCAGAGAGGAGGATTCATCGCGTTTTATGATACGGAGCCGCCGACAAGCCCTAATCTCTCTCGGGAGGGCTGATTTAGAGTCCGTTCGGGGCTCCGGAGAGGGGAATCCGTTGCCATCATCATCATCAACCTTCCCCATCACCAATTTCATGATGCTCACCGCCGTGCGTGAGTAATTCCATCATAGGCTTGCTGGACAGTGATGGGTTGGATGAGATTTATCATGTAATCGAGTTAGTTTTGTTAGGTTGATCCCTAGTATCCATTATGTTCTGAGATTGATATTGCTATGACTTTGCTATGCTTAATGCTTGTCACTAGGGCCCGAGTGCCATGATTTCAGATCTGAACCTATTATGTTTTCATGAATATATGTGAGTTCTTGATCCTATCTTGCAAGTCTATAGTCACCTATTATGTGTTATGATCCGTTAACCCCGAAGTGACAATAATTGGGACACTTACCGGCGATGACCGTAGTTTGAGGAGTTCATGTATTCACTAAGTGTTAATGCTTTGGTCCGGTACTCTATTAAAAGGAGGCCTTAATATCCCTTAGTTTCCAATAGGACCCCGCTGCCACGGGAGGGTAGGACAAAAGATGTCATGCAAGTTCTTTTCCATAAGCACGTATGACTATATTCGGAATACATGCCTACATTACATTGATGAACTGGAGCTAGTTCCGTGTCAACCTATGTTATAACTATTGCATGAGGAATCGCATCCGACATAATTATCCATCACTGATCCATTGCCTATGAGCTTTTCACATATTGATCTTTGCTTATTTACTTTTCCGTTGCTATTGTTACAATCACTTCAAAACCCATACTGTTACTTTTGCCACCGTTACCGCTACTATCATATTACTTTGCTACTAAATAATTTGCTGCAGATATTAAGTCTTTCAGATGCAGTTCAATTGACAACGCAACTATTAATACTTAAGAATATTCTTTGGCTCCCCTTGTGTCGAATCAATAAATTTGGGTTGAATACTCTACCCTCGAAAACTGTTGCGATCCCCTATACTTGTGGGTTATAAAGACTATTTTCTGGCGCCGTTGCCGGGGAGCATAGCTCTATTCTTTGAGTCACTTGGGATTTATATCTGCTGGTCACTATGAAGAACTTGAAAGATAAAAGAACCAATATTTTTCCCTCAACTATGAGCGGAGGTAAGGAACTGCCATCTAGCTCTGCACTTGATTCACCTTCTGTTTTGAGTAAAATTGCGACACCTACTCCTGCTATTCATTCTGATATGTCGCCTGTTATCGTTGATGCCACTTCTGCTTTGCATGATGCTTATTATGAAACTACTTCTATGCTTGATAATACTGTGCCACTAGGTGAATTTCTTAATGAACAACTTGCTAGGGTTAGAGTGAATGAAATTATTGAAACTGATAATATTGATGAAAGTGATGATGAAGATTCTCCCCGTAGATATGAATTGCTTGTTGTGCCTGAGGGCTATGTTATGGATGAAGAAACTACTACAAACTTCTTAGCTTGCAATGATAGATATGATCTTAAGAAATTATTAGCTAAGCTTAAAGAAAAATCTTTGAATGCTAGAATGAAATATGACCCTGCTTTTGCTACTTCACCTATCTTTATTTCTGATAAGGATTATGATTTCTTTGTCGATCCTGAGTTAATTACTTTGGTTGAATCTGATCCTTTTTATGGCTATGAATCTGAAACTGTTGTGGCACATCTTACTAAATTAAATGATATAGCCACCCTGTTCACTAATGATGAGAAAACTCGCTATTAATTTATCCTTAAGTTGTTCCTGTTCTCATTAAAGGGTGATGCTAAAATATGGTTTAATTCTCTTGATCCTGGTTGTGTGCATAGTCCCCAAGATATGATTTATTACTTCTCTGCTAAATATTTCCCCGCTCATAAGAAACAAGCCGTCTTAAGGGAAATATATAATTTTGTGCAAATTGAAGAAGAGAGTCTCCCACAAGCTTGGGGGAGGCTTCTCCAATTACTTAATGCTTTGCCTGATATTCCTCTCAAGAAAAATGAAATACTTGATATCTTTTATAATGGACTAACCGATGCTTCCAGAGACCATCTCGATAGTTGTGCTGGTTGTGTTTTCAGGGAAAGAACTATTGATCAAGTTGAATTGGACACTTTCTGAACCAACTCCTAAGCCAACTCTGAAGAAAAGGGCTATTCTATTTCTCAGTACTGAAGATATGCAAGAGGTAAATAAATCTATGAAATAAAAAGGTATTAAAGCTGAAGATGTTAAGAATTTACCACCTATTGAAGAAATTAATTGTCTTGATAACCGGACATAGGTAGTGAAGGTAAATTCTCTCTATAGATTTCATGAAGGCGATATTCCTCGTTATAAGTCTGCTAACCAATGCTTAGATGAGTTTGATAATTTTATTGTTAAACAAGAAAACTTCAATGCTTATGTTGGTAGACAATTGAAACGCAATGCTTATATGATTGAACATTTGAGTGATTATATGTCTAGAGTTAAAGGTGAACTTAAACTTATTAGTAAACATGCTTCTATGGTTACCACTCAAGTAGAACAAGTACTTAAGGCTCAAAATGATTTGCTCAATGAATTAAATAATAAGAAAAATGATAATGCTGTTAGAGTTATGACTAGAGGGGGTAAAATGACTCAGGAACCTTTGTATCCTGAGGGCCACCCTAAGAGAATTGAGCAAGATTCTCAGAGAACTAATGTTGATGCACCTAGTTCTTCTAAGAAGAAGAAAAAGAAAAACGATAGGACTTTGCATGCTTCTAGTGAACCTGTTGTTGACACACCTGAGAATTCCAATGATGTTTCTATTTCTAATGCTGAAATACAATCTGGTAATGAACATGAACCTAGTGATAATGTTATTGATGATGTTCATGTTGATGCTCAACCTAGCAATGATAATGATGTAGAGATTGAACCTGTTGTTGATCTTGATAACTCATAATCAAAGAATCAACATTTTGATAAGGGAGACTTTGTTGCTAGGATAAAGAAAGAGAACCATGGGTTCAAAAACCCATGCCTTTTCCTCCTAAACCATCCAAGAAAAAGGATGATGTGGATTTTGAGCGCTTTGCTGAAATGATTATACCTATCTTTTTGCGTCTGCGTTTGACTGATATGCTTAAAATGAATCCTTATGCTAAGTATATGAAGGATATTGTTACTAATAAAAGAAAGATATCGGAAGCTGAAATTTCGACCATGCTTGCTAATTACACTTTTAAAGGTGGAATACCAAAGAAACTAGGAGATCCAGTAGTAGCAACTATACCATGCTCCATTAAGAGAAACTATGTTAAAACTGCTTTATGTGATCTTGGAGCCGGTGTTAGTGTTATGCCTCTCTCTTTATATCGTAGACTTGATTTGAATAAGTTGACACCTACTGAAGTATCTTTGCAAATGGCTGATAAATCAACTGCTATACATGTCGGTATTTGTGAGGATGTGCCTGTTGTGGATGCAAACGTTACTATTTTAACAGACTTTGTTATTCTTGATATTCCCGAGGACGAGAGTATGCCCATTATTCTTGGAAGACCCTTTTTGAATACTGCAGGGGCTGTTATTGATTGCAACAAAGGCAATGTCACTTTTCATGTTAATGGTAATGAGCATACGGTACACTTTCTGAGGAAACAACCTCAAGTCCACAGTATCAACTCTATTGAAAAAATTCCAACAATTACTATTGGAGGTTTTGAATTTCCTCTTCCTACTATCAAGAAGAACTATGATATTATTATTGTTGGGGATGTGCATATCCAAGTTGAGGTAACCTAGTGCTATTCAAAATTTCTCCAGTTTCATGCGATTCAGAATGGGTTTGTTAACAAGACTTGATCAACCTTGTTAGTGGATTCCTTTTGATGAGCATGCGATGGATGAAGTCAGAAAGCACAACTCTCTGTACCCTCTTTTTACTTTCTGTTATTTAGTTTAAATAAAGCAAAAATAGTATTTTCCGTTTGTTTTCTGAATTGTCCTTGCAATAAAAAATACCCCGAAAATAAAAGTTCTCCAAATGTCCCGAAAATGAAATATGATTTTTTCCAGAATATTTAAGAATTATTGGTACTAAGAACACACCAGGGGGCCCACCATGTGCCCACGAGGGTGGAGGGCGCGCCCACCCCCTGGGCGCGCCCCCTGCCTCGTGGACCCCACGTTGGTCCCCTCCACTTATTCTTGCACCCACACACTTCGTCTTTCTCCAGAAAAAATCATCCACCAGCTCAAACCCGTGTTCTAGCTCATCTTGCTGCCATTTTCGATCTCCTTGCTCAAAGCTCCATTCACAAAACTGCTTTGGGGGATTGTTCTTCGGTATGTGACTCCTCCAATGGTCCAATTAGTTTTTGTTCTAGTGCTTTATTTATTGCAAATTTTTGCTGCTTAGGTGACCCTATTCTTGATCTTGCATGTCAAATTTATGTGGTCAAAAGTAGATATAGCCTCTAGACACTTGTAGGAGTAGTTGCTATCAATCTTGTTGAGTTTGGTTCGCTTTTATTTTGAGTTACTAAAAATTTCAGAAATTTTTTAGAGGAAGAAATATGTTTAGGAAAATGTACCAAGGTGGTTCCTCAAAGAAGCAAGGACCCAGGCCCGCAATACGTGAGCCGGACTATGAACTACCAAGAGAAGCTCAAGTGCGACCTTGTGAATGGCCATCAAAAATTTTTACGGTCCAAGCAGGAATTAAGGAGGAATTTTACGCGTATGTGCGTAATGCTGAACTTGAGGGCCTTGTGTTAGATAAGTGCCCCCAATATTATCACCTAACTGATTCCTTTGTGAGAAGGTTTAAATTTACATCATCACACAATTCTCACACTGTCCTATTTGATCTGTATGATAAATCCTATACCATGGACTTAGAGGATTTTAATACTGCTTGCAAACTCCCGTAGTGGGGTATTGTTAGTGAACCTCGCAAATCTGAATTTAAAGAATTTCTTGCTAGTATCACTATGGGGGAATCTTGATAAGTAACACAAGCTACCATAGGGAGCATTCATTTTCCTGCCATACATTATTTTGCTCTCTTTATAGGTAGATGCATTAATGGTAAGGATGATGCATGTCACATGTGCGTTCCAAATCTTAGTGTCCTCAAGAGTGCTATATTAGGTGATAAACAATATAACTTGGGGGCCATTGTTGCACGTAGGTTGCATCATAACAGTATTATCGGAGACTTCTCTGGTGGAATTTATGCAACTCGTGTAGCTAATTTTCTTGAGATACCCATACATGAGAATGATATTGAATTGCCTCCTGCTTATCTAGATTATAATGCTATGGTTCGTCATCAGTTTGTTGAGAGGAACGATCAGTTCCTCCAGTGCTCACTAATCTTTGATAGGCGTCGCACTGTCCATGTTTCTCTCCCTGCTCCTGCTTTCTTTGACTTTCAGACAAAAGGGAGATATGTTATAACCAGGGAGGAGGCGAACACGTACGAGAGGAGGACGGAGGCAGCTCGCCTCCAAGCTGCAGCTCGTCAAGCAGTAGCTGCTACATCTCAGTACGACCCCATCCACTACTTTGGATTTCCACCAGGCCAGCCGTCGCCATAGACCAACTTAGGCCAAAAGCCTAAGCTTGGGGGAGTACGTATTTCTCACCGACATTACATTCATGTTCACACACTCATGCCAGTTATCGGTGCTCATACTTTTTCATTGTATCATCCATGCTACTTTATTTTCTGTTTTAGGCTTTCTTCTTGTGTGTTTGAAAAACCTTAAGAAAAACAGAAAAATAGTTGTAGCTTTGTAGGGACCAGACTTCAAACAGTCTGATCTCTGTGCTCCGGTGTCATCCCTGGATCAGTAATGCTGACACCACACAGTACTCGGAGAATTTATAGCAGAGTAGCAATCACACACTTATTACATCGAGTGTCTCAAAAGAGAACTTAAAACAATAAATATGGCTTAAGGCCATCTAATAACGATAACAGCGGAAGGCTTGGAAGATAAGTGAGTCCATCAACTCCAACGGCATCACTGAGTATAGAACCACGACCTAAAAGTCCTTAATCGTCGTCTGAAAAGTCTGCAACATTAACGTTGCAGCCCAAAAACGGGTCAGCACATGGAATATGCTGGCAAGATAACACATAGAGAATAATGGAATGCAACAACTATACTATATGCATATTTGGCTGGTAGAAAGCTCTATGGTTACAGTTTTTGCATAAAGCCAATTTTTCCCTACTTCAAAGGAATAAATTTAATTACTATCATGGTGGTTGTGAAACATTGAGAATGGTTGACAGCATCCTCAATCCCAATTAAGTAACATCATTAGAATCCCACAAAATTAATTTAGAGTAACATGTTGAGATTCACATGAAAATCCAGGTACTAGATACTCAAGATGTCCATAACCGGGGACACGGCTAACCATGATTAGTTTATACACTCTACAGAGGTTTGCGCACTTTTCCCCACAAGACTCGATCGCCTCCGTTTGGTTTCTCGCACTACAGGGTGTTTGAGAAACGGATGACCGAGACATAGTCTTTCAGAAGCGCTAGCACCTTACGATCGGGTAGACCGTACCACCTACAACCCCTACATCTGCTAGTCTACCACTGTAAGAGTTCGCACAACTTAGTCAACTATGCCAGAGCCTATAATGGCTTGTGGCTGCACACGGAAGTTTCTAGTATAAATAATCTCATAATCCCTTTGGGTCTGGGTGGCGGTCCAAGAAAACAGGCGAGTCCTGGATACTCCAGGTGCCTCAATCCACCCAGATGTGTGTTAGGTTGCCACCTTAAATAAACCATTAATTAACAATCTCACATCTGTCATGGATATCACTCACCCAATCCACGTCTACTAGCATAGCATGGCATAATAAGCAAACGTAGAAGTAACTCCCAAAGGTTTGATAATAAACAGGTAATAGGTACTACCTCATCTACTTCCCATCCCACAATTTAATTAGATCCTAATCATGCAATGTGTGAGGATTGATCTAATGCAATAAAACTGGGTTGTAGAAAAGGTATGATCAAAGTGTTACTTGCCTTGCTGATGATCTGCGTAACCTAGAGATTCAAAGTAACAAGCGGCGCACTCCGGGTATTCTATCGCAGACAAACAACAAGCATACAATAAGTACTCATCTAATGCACAGGTAAAACTCAAATAGAAGATCTAACCAGAAGGTTCAACTTAATAACTCCGGTTGGCAAAAAGAATCAAATCGAACGAAGCAAAAGAGATCAAACGGCGAAAGAAAACAACTTCGTTCTAGCAATCTGGATCTAGGGCAAATTTTACAGTAGCAAAAACTTGTTTAAGTTGATTATTCGGAAAGAGGGTTTCGAGACGAAACTCCAGGCGCTTGAATCGCGTGATTCTGATAAACGAGCGAAAAGTTATACTAAAACGAAAATCGGATCAGAAATCGCGATCAGAAAATAACCGCGGAAAATCCGACGAAAAAGACAAACGACGAACATAATTTTTTTTACTGCACGGAAAACGAGGCGGCAGCGGCGAACCTCGGGCGGCGTGCTCCGGCGAGTCGGCGGCGGCGGCGGCTAAAGGCGGCGGCTAGGGTTAGGTCAGGGGCGGCTGGCGGCTGGGCTTTCGGGACCCGGGGCGGCGGCTTTTATAACCTTAGCCGGAGGAGTCCAGGCCGAATACGGCCCGTAGTCGGTTTCGTTTTTTTTTATAAATCCGCTTGGAAGAAAAATAAAAAGAAATACTAAACGGACTCCAAAAATCACGAAATAAATTTTGCCGGGTTCCTAAAATCAAGCCCGATAAAGTGAACATTTATCTGGGCCCAAACTACAACTTTGAAAAACGCGCATTTTTCCTAAATTCAAATAAAAATACCGAAAAACTCCGAAATAAATCTTATTTGATTTTTTTATTAAATCTTCAATATTTCTATATTTTGGGAAAGTCATTTTATTCCCTCTCTCATATTTTTGTAATAGAAATAATTGATGATAAAATAAATAAAATCAAATGATCCTGTTTACATAATTTGAGAAAACTCAAATATGTAAATAAAGGAATCCCCAACTCTCTCCGTGGGTCCTTGAGTTGCTTAGGATTTTCTAGGATCAAAACCAAAAGCAAAATAAAATATGATATGCATGATGACCTAATGTATAACATTCCAAATTGAAAATTTGGGATGTTACAAACCTACCCCCCTTAAGATGAATCTCGCCCTCGAGTTTCGGGTTGGCTAGAAAATAGGTGAGGGTGGTCTTTGAGAAAATCTTCCTCTCGCTCCCAGGTGGCTTCATCCTCCGTATGGTGGCTCCACTGAACTTTGCAAAACTTGATAACCTTGCTGTGAGTGACTCGGCTGGCAAACTCGAGGATCTTGACTGGTTTCTCCTCATAGGTCAAATTGTTATCCAACTGAATTGCTTCTAATGGTACTGTGTCTCTCAAAGGTATGTCAGTCATCTCCGCATGACACTTCTTCAACTGAGACACGTGAAACACATCATGCACTCCGGCCAATCCTTCTGGCAATTCCAACTTGTAGGCCACTTCTCCCATACGCTCCAAAACTCGATATGGTCCTACAAATCATGGCGCTAACTTCCCCTTAACTCCAAAACGCTTAATCCCTCGAAGTGGGGACACTCGAAGATAAGCTCTATCTCCAACTTCGTAAACTGTCTCCTTGCGTTTAGAATCTGCGTAGCTCTTCTGCCTGGACTGGGCTACCTTGTGCCTATCGCGAATCAACTTCACTTTCTGTTCAGACTCCTTAATCAAATCTGGTCCAAACAACTGGCGGTCTCCAACTTCGTCCCATGACAACGGTGTCCTGGACCTCCTTCCATACAAAGCTTCGAAAGGGGCCATCTTCAAACTGGTCTGATAGCTATTATTGTAAGAAAACTCTGCATATGGCAAATTATCGTCCCAACTAGATCCATAATCTAGCGCACAAGCTCTCAGCATATCTTCCAAAATCTGATTGACTCTCTCAGTCTGTCCATCTGTCTGCGGATGAAAAGCTGTACTAAATTCTAGCCTAGTACCTAAAGTCTCATGCAACTGCTTCCAGAACTTTCAGGTAAACTGGGTTCCTCTATCTGATAAGATGCTCCTTGGAACTCCATGCAAACATACGATCCTTGTCATGTATATCTTTGCCAACTTAGCACTCGTATAAGTGGTCTTTACTGGGATGAAATGAGCTACCTTCGTCAATCGATCGACTACAACCCAAATCAAGTCATAGCCTGAACGAGTCCTAGGTAATCCCGTGATAAAATCCATGCCTAGCTTATCCCACTTCCATTCGGGTATCGACAATGGTTACAACAATCCTGCTGGCTTCTGATGCTCTGCCTTTACTCTCTGACATACGTCACAAACTGCTACATACTCCGCAATATCATTCTTCATTCCGGTCCACCAGAAAATATCCTTTAAATCCAAATACATCTTGGTATTTCCTGGGTGAATCGAATACGGTGAATCATGGGCCTCTTGCAAAATCAAATTCCTGATCTCCGGGTTGTTGGGCACGTAAACACGGTCTTCAAACCATAGGGTGTCATGCTCATCCTCACGAAATCCTTTAGCTTTTCCTTTGCTCAGTTTCTCCTTTATAGCGGTAATCTCTTTGTCAGTTTTCTGAGCTTCTCTGATTCTATCCATCAAAGTTGACTGAATTTCTAGTGCTGCTACATAGCCTCTCGGAACTATTTCCACACTTAGTTCACGAAGGTTTTTTGCTAACTCCTTGGGTATTTCTCCCGTCATTAACGTATTGACATGGCTCTTGCGGCTTAATGCATCTGCTACTACATTAGCTTTTCCGGGATGATAATGCAATCTCATATCATAATCCTTGATGAGCTCCAACCATCTCCTTTGTCTGAGATTCAACTCCTTCTGCGTGAAAATGTACTTCAAACACTTATGATCCGTGTACACCTCACAATGATTTCCAATGAGGAAATATCTCCATGTCTTCCGTGCATGCACTACGGCTGCTAACTCCAAATCATGCGTAGCGTAATTCAATTCGTGGGGCTTCAGTTGTCGTGAAGCATACGAAACAACTCTTCCTTCCTGCAAAAGCACTGCTCCAAGTCCTCGACGTGAAGCGTCGCAATACACCTCATAATCCTTGGTCTGATCTGGCAAAATCAACACTGGTGAGGTAACCAAACGTTTCTTCAACTCCTGGAAACTAGCCTCACACTCCTCAGTCCATCTGAACTTAGTATCCTTCTTCAGCAACTCCGTCATAGGCTTTGCAATCTTTGAGAAATTCTCAATAAATCTCCGGTAGTATCCTGCGAGTCCAAAAAAACTCCGGATCTCTCCAACTGTAGTTGGGGCTTCCCACTTGGTCACGGTTTCAACTTTAGCGGGATCTACTGCTATACCTTCTCCAGATATAATGTGTCCGAGGAATCCTACTTCCTTCAACCAAAATTCACATTTGCTGAACTTGGCATATAATTGGTGTTCTCTGAGCTTTCCAAGTGCCAAACGCAAATGCTCCTTATGCTCCTCTTCATTCTTCGAATATACCAGGATATCATCAATGAACACTACGACGAACTTATCCAAAACTCCATAAATACTTTGTTCATCATGTTCATAAAATAGGCAGGCACGTTAGTCATTCCAAATGACATAACGGTATACTCATACAGCCCATACCTGGTGGTAAAAGCTGTCTTTGGAATATCCTGTTGTCGAATCTTCAACTGGTGGTATCCTGATCGCAAATCGATCTTGGAAAACACTTTAGCTCCTTGCAATCGATCAAACAGATCGTTGATCATTGGTAGTGGATACTTGTTCTTGATCGTTACTTCGTTCAATCCTCGATAATCAACAACCATCCTTAACGATCCATCCTTCTTCTCCACTAAAAGTACTGGTGATCCCCAAGGCGAAGAACTTGGGCGAATATATCCCTTATCCAGTAACTCCTTAATCTGCTTCTTAATTTCCACCAAATCTTTTGCTGGCATCCTATATGGTCTCTTTGATATTGGTCTAGTGCCTGGCAAAAGCTCAATCAAAAACTCAATGTCTCTATCCGGTGGCATGCCTGGCAACTCCTCGGGAAATACATCAGGAAAATCCTTTACCACTGGTACTTCCTCCTGCACAACTCCTGTTAGGCAATTTACTTGTGTCCTCTTTGGTACATGCCGGGATACATACTTGATCCTTCTCCCTTCTGGTGTGGTAAGAAAAATTGACTTACTAGCACACTCAATATTCCCTTCATACTTTGATAACCAATCCATGCCTAATATCACATCCAATCCTTGAGATTCCAATACTATTAGGTCTGAGGGAAAAACATAGTTACCAATCCTTAATGGTAACCGATCACACCATAGTCTTGCCACATACTCTACTCCGGGCGAGGTTACTAACATGGGTGACCTAAGGGCTTGGGTTGGTAGGTTATACTTATCCACAAATCCCCTTGAGATGTATGAATGCGATGCACCAGTATCAAAAAGAACGAGTGCAGTAAATGACTTAACCAAAAACTTACCTATTACTGCATCGGGCTGAGCTTCAACCTCCTCCACATTAACGTGGTTCACCTGTCCCCTGTTAAAAGGGTTCGGCTTCTTTCCAGAACTTCCATTGCCGTTTTGGCCTTCAGGACATTCATTTGCAAAATGTCCTGGCTTCGAACACTTATAGCAAGTGACATGGCTCATATCCTTCTTGGCTGGGGTCGATGGGGTGCTGCGGTTCTGTCCATTACTTCCTCCATTCCCATTACCATTCTTGGTGCCATTGTAATTGTGCGAGCTACCTACTCCATGGGTATGCTGAAAAGGTCCTCCCGGCCTAGGGGTAAAACGAGGCTTCTGCTGAGCTCCTGAATTATACTTTCCTTGTCCATACTTCCTCTTGCGGTTCTCAATTTGCTGCTGCTTCCCTTCAATCATAAGAGCACGGTCTACTAACTCCTGGTAATTGTTGAAAGTGGCTACCATCAACTGCATACTCAACTCATCATTCAATCCTTCCAGGAATTTCTCCTGCTTAGCTGCATCCGTAGCAACGTCATCTGAGGCATAACATGCTAGCTTACTAAACTCTTCCACATACTGGCCAACTGTCCGTCCTCCTTGGCTCAAGTTACGAAACTCATGCTTCTTCATGGCCATTGCTCCTGCTGAAACATGGGCGGTGCGAAAAGCTTGCTGAAACTGGTCCCATGTGATAGTGTCGATTGGGAAAGTGGCTGTGAAATTCTCCCACCAAGATGCTGCGGGTCCTTCTAACTGATGTGCGGCAAACTTAACCTTCTCCACATCTGTGCATCCTGCTGTGGTCAACTCCCTAGCTATCTTACGGAGCCAATCATCTGCTACTATCGGCTCGGTGCTACTGGAAAACACCGGCGGATTCAGCCTAAGAAAACGGGCTAAGTGGTCAACAGGTGGTGGTGGTGGTGGTGGATTGTTGTTGTTGTTCCCTTGATTCTGATTCTGAACTAGCAACTGCATCAAGGTGTTCTGTTGCTGGATCAACTGGGTGAGCTCCGGCGGAAAGGCAAATCCGGGGTCACGTCTCGGAGGCATCTGAGGGTTTAGAAAAGATGAGATATAAGAATAGAGGGGGTCTAAAGGGAAAACACTACCCATATGCACATGAGGCAAAAGCACACAATTCACTTCAATCAATCAAACAAAGGCATACAATCGATCTAGCTATCGCAAAAGTGCTCGGACTACTATATTTACATGGTGGACTGCTACTACCGATGAGGTGGTCTACTAAAAATATTCTACGGTTGTAGACTCCATGATATCTGCTCCTGCTTCATCAACATAGTCATCATCACTACTATCTTGTTCCGAGTCGGTGGCGTCAATGATGATGTAGTCCTCCGGGCTAATTTCCTTGGGTTCTTCGTCTTCATCTACTGGTGTCGGGCCTCCCATAAATATTCCAATCTTCTTGATCAGATCATCATTCTTCTCCACCAATACTTCAATTTCTTCTTCATAACCTTCGCGTGTAGCCTTGAGTTCTTCCTCCAGTTCCTTGATTCTAGTCTTAGCCTCCTTCAGATCTATCATGTCGGCGCACATCTGATTCTCCTGTCGTCGAATGTGCTGGTTTAACTCCTGAATAAAAGCTGCAATTGATCTATCTTTCCTGGTGTTGATCATCTCCCAGTGTTCATCTCGGCGTCCGCAAATCTGGTAGATAGTATCCTTAAGATCCTTGCGGTAGACTTCTCCAATGCGTCCCATGGCGATGTGAGCTGCCATGCTCTTTCCTAGACTCCAAGTTGGGGCATCAAAAGAAAACTCTATGGGCTCAGTGACTGGCATGAACGTCCTTTCTGGAATTTGAACTTGAATCATCCAGCGCTCTTCTTCAGGTAAAGTGGCGTTGTAGGTTCCCGTG